>NW_028188337.1:0-101000 GCF_964204655.1 Triturus cristatus | reverse complement strand
TGGAGCTGAGGCTATGTCTGATTTTACCCGGGTTTCAGGCACTGTACATGTCGTGTCCCTCTAGAAGGGTGGAATGCTAACCCCGTCGCCAGAATTGGCGAGGGGTTAGTATTCCAATTCGTATGACACCTTACTCGACATGTTTTGATAAAGCCAAACCAAAGATAGCATTTAACCGCGAGGTTCATAATGCACTTAAGAGTATATGGTATGACGATATCTGGAAACAGTAGAAGGAAGTTGTTCCGACCACTGCAGACAGGCTCAGCTCATGCCAGAGCACCATCTCACATGGAACCAAGCACTCTGCCTTCAGGATTGTTAAGGCCTGCCATAGGAGTGACTTATAGGTTACCAGGTGTCCCATTTAAGTTTAGGTATAGGTATACTACACCTAAGTAAGGGGTGATTACACCAACTTACCCCAGCTGAGTGATCAGCCAGTTGTGTCAGATTGTTAGGCCAAGCCTGGGGTGGCATAATACATGCTTCAGCCCCTGGCAGGCCTTGGATACACCAATGCCCTGGGTACCTAGTGTACACTGGTACAGGGGCTGACAGGGTGATCCAACCAATTGGGTATGTACCTAGGGTACATGGAGTCCATTTTACAGAGAGAGCAGATAGCCTGAGAGCCTGAATGGCAGGATCTCAGGCCAACTAAGTCGAAAAACCAGCTAGACACTAGGCAAAAATTTGGGGGTAACCATAGTCAGATATCCACCTTCCTACACAACCCCCCCCCCAAACGAAGGGAGATAAGGCTGACCTTGACCAGGTAAGCCTATATTGCCCAAGTGGCCATATAAGGAGGAACCAGCACTGGCATGGTTACCCCCTGTCTCATGGTCCACTAAGCAATCCCTCACCCTAAGGGTATCAAAGGGTCTCCACCATAGGGAATCTCTACCTGTGGTGTGTCTTGGCAAAGTAAAAGGCTGGTGTTGAGATGGAGTACTGAAGTGAGTGTCCTCAAAGTGAGGCCTCAGCTTCCTCCAATCATCCTCCACCATGGATGCCTTTCTTTCTTTAACTGAGTTGCACTGTGCTCTCAGGGTCAGCCTCTGGCTACCTAAAGCTGGAGGCTGGGTCCCTTTTGTGGGCTTACTGGAGGGACAGGTCAGGTTTGGGGTCCCAAGGTCCCATGTTTGCCTGTGCCCAACAGAATCCCCCTGGGGGAGGTCCCTAACTACCTGTAAAGGAGATCCCTCAGGAATGTTTTTACCCATCACCTGACTAGAGATGTATTACTACACTTGGGCACCGGAGTACCAGCTTTACCTCACCCACAGGAAGCAGGTGCATAGGCCTCAAAGTGCGTCGGGTTTCTTCTATCTGTTCCGTTGAGCTTGAAGACAAAGATGCTGCAGGCGGTCGGTCCGGGAGAGATGCAGTGGACCCAAGAGTGGATCGGAGATGTTGAAGACCTGTAAGCAGAGGGGACAGTGTTCACAGTCACTAGCCAGTGACCAGCGTGGCACCAGGTGGGTACCAGGCGATGTCGGGTGCAAACAGGAAGGAAGGTGTAGCTTGACTCTGCAGCCACGTGGTCCCTGAAGGTCGACGACGTCCAGGAGTCGAGTCACGAGCTGTCCCACGCAGGCTCTCGCTGTCGGCGGTGTCGGCGACTTGATCGAAGCAAACAAGCCTTGGCAAAAGCAATTGTTGTAGGCAAGGAGTTTGAGCTGATGGTTCTGACCAGCAAGGTCAGAGGAACGGCTCCTTTGGAGGGGAGCAAGGGCCAGTCTGGAGCAACCAGACCAGCGGTGTTTGTCGTAGATTTCGTCGCCAAGATGGCCACTAGCCAGCGGGCCAGCAACCGGTTAGGCGCGTCGAGTGGCAAAATGCAGAAGGGCCCCACGCAGATCGTGGAGATGCTGGAGGGCTCACCTTTGGTGCAGATGCTGCTCGAGGGTTGGGCTTCTCAGGACCCAAAGCACAACTTGGAGGGAGCCTCGGTTGTTGCACTTGTCAGCTTGTCGTAGTCGTTCCAAGATGGCTGGCTCCACGTGTCTCGGTGCCTCCACGGGTCTCCTCTTTGCAGGGACTGTGGATCGGGCGGTGAGAGGTCTGGAGGTCCAGGTCTTGTCAGTCTCTGGGCTCGGGCTCCGGCGGGAGGCGGCGGCAAAGCAGACGTTGATTCGCTGGATGGTGCTTGCGTTAGCAAGGTGGTCACTCCCTGACCACAGGGGAGATTGGCTTCAGTCCTCTGTGCGGCAGAGCGTCGAAGTTCCCGTCTTCTTCTTAGTTTCAAGTTGATTCCAGGATGTCTGAAGTCTTAGGACACAGCTCCTACCTTTAAGCGGATTCTAGGGGCCGGACTACCTGCTAGGTCCCTCCCTAAGGGTGGGACCAGGAAGGGGGGTGGTTACACCCCCAATCCTTTGTCCAGCTCGCCCCAGGCCCGGGACTGGTGTGCCCCAGGACCGGTTTGAACTGGCATATGCACCGAGGCTCCTTGTGAGCCACAGGCATGTCTGGTTTCTTTCAAGCCCTACCTGACCAATACACAAAATCCTGTCTGGGGTGGTGCATGCACCTCCCCTGGCAGGAAACCCTTTGTCCACACCTCCCAAGCTGGAAGGACTCCCAGCAGCAGGAGGGCAGACTTGTGTCTGTGGTGGCAGCATCCATTTTGTGGAGCTGAGGCTATGTCTGATTTTACCCGGGTTTCAGGCACTGTACATGTCGTGTCCCTCTAGAAGGGTGGAATGCTAACCCCGTCGCCAGAATTGGCGAGGGGTTAGTATTCCAATTCGTATGACACCTTACTCGACATGTTTTGATAAAGCCAAACCAAAGATAGCATTTAACCGCGAGGTTCATAATGCACTTAAGAGTATATGGTATGACGATATCTGGAAACAGTAGAAGGAAGTTGTTCCGACCACTGCAGACAGGCTCAGCTCATGCCAGAGCACCATCTCACATGGAACCAAGCACTCTGCCTTCAGGATTGTTAAGGCCTGCCATAGGAGTGACTTATAGGTTACCAGGTGTCCCATTTAAGTTTAGGTATAGGTATACTACACCTAAGTAAGGGGTGATTACACCAACTTACCCCAGCTGAGTGATCAGCCAGTTGTGTCAGATTGTTAGGCCAAGCCTGGGGTGGCATAATACATGCTTCAGCCCCTGGCAGGCCTTGGATACACCAATGCCCTGGGTACCTAGTGTACACTGGTACAGGGGCTGACAGGGTGATCCAACCAATTGGGTATGTACCTAGGGTACATGGAGTCCATTTTACAGAGAGAGCAGATAGCCTGAGAGCCTGAATGGCAGGATCTCAGGCCAACTAAGTCGAAAAACCAGCTAGACACTAGGCAAAAATTTGGGGGTAACCATAGTCAGATATCCACCTTCCTACAGTCACTTTACCAAAAAAGGGTCATTTTTCACTGCAAAATTGAGGTGTGACCACGTCGCGTTTTGCGCCGTTTCCTGTCGCGGGCACTAGGCCGACCCGCACAAGTGAGGTACCATTTTTCTCGTAGGACTTTGGGGAACGCGGGGTGGGTGGAAATTTGTGGATCCACACAGATTCCAGAACTTTCCATCACAGAAATGTGGGGAAAATGTGTTTTTTTGTCAATTTATTACGTTTGCAAGGGATTCTGGGTAACAGACCATGGTGGGAGGCAGTCAAGTCACCCCATCCTGGATTCCCCTGGGTGTCTAGTTTTCAAAAATGTATAGGTTTGCTAGGTTTCCCTAGGTGCCGGCAGGGCTAGGGTTCAAAAACTACAGCTCGTCACTTTACCAAAAAAGGTTCATTTTTCACTGCAAAATTGAGGTGTGACCACGTTGCGTTTTGTGCCGTTTCCTGTCGCGGGCACTATGCCGACCCGCACAAGTGAGGTACCATTTTTCTCGTAGGACATTGGGGAACGCGGGGTGTGTGGAAATTTGTGGATCCACGCAGATTCCAGAACTTTCCATCACAGAAATGTGGGGAAAATGTGTTTTTTTTGTCAATTTTTTACGTTTGCAAGGGATTCTGGGTAACAGACCATGGTGGGAGGCAGTCAAGTCACCCCATCCTGGATTCCCCTGGGTGTTTAGTTTACAAAAATGTATAGGTTTGCTAGGTTTCCCTAGGTGCCGGCAGGGCTAGGGTTCAAAAACTACAGCTAGTCACTTTGCCAAAAAAGGGTCATTTTTCACTGCAAAATTGAGGTGTGACCACGTTGCGTTTTGCGCCGTTTTCTGTCGCGGGCACTATGCCGACCCGCACAAGTGAGGTACCATTTTTCTCGTAGGACTTTGGGGAACGCGGGGTGGGTGGAAATTTGTAGATCCACGCAGATTCCAGAACTTTCCATCACAGAAATGTTGGGAAAATGTGTTTTTTTTGTCAATTTTTTACGTTTGCAAGGGATTCTGGGTAACAGACCATGATGGGAGGCAGTCAAGTCACCCCATCCTGGATTCCCCTGGGTGTCTAGGTTTCAAAAATGTATAGGTTTGCTAGGTTTCCCTAGGTGCCGGCAGTGCTAGGGTTAAAAAACTACAGCTCGTCACTTTGCCAAAAAAGGGTCATTTTTCACTGCAAAATTGAGGTGTGACCACGTTGCGTTTTGCGCCGTTTCCTGTCGCGGGCACGAGGCCGACCCGCACAAGTGAGGTACCATTTTTCTTGTAGGACTTTGGGGAACGTGGGGTGGGTGGAAATTTGTGGATCCACGCAGATTCCAGAACTTTCCAACACAGAAATGTGGGGAAAATGTGTTTTTTTTGTCAATTGTTTATGTTTGCAAGGGATTCTGGGTAACAGACCATGGTGGGAGGCAGTCAAGTCACCCCATCCTGGATTCCCCTGGGTGTCTAGTTTTCAAAAATGTATAGGTTTGCTAGGTTTCCCTAGGTGCCGGCAGGGCTAGGGTTCAAAAACTACAGCTAGTCACTTTGCCAAAAAGGGGTAATTTTTTCACTGCAAAATTGAGGTGTGACCACGTTGCGTTTTGCGCCGTTTCCTGTCGCGGGCACTATGCCGACCCGCACAAGTGAGGTACCATTTTTCTCGTAGGACTTTGGGGAACACGGGGTGGGTGGAAATTTGTGGATCCACGCAGATTCCAGAACTTTCCATCACAGAAATGTGGGGAAAATGTGTTTTTTTTGTCAATTTTTTACGTTTGCAAGGAATTCTGGGTAACAGACCATGGTGGGAGGCAGTCAAGTCACCCCATCTTGGATTCCCCTGCGTGTCTAGTTTTCAAAAATGTATAGGTTTCCTAGGTTTCCCTAGGTGCCGGCAGGGCTAGGGTTCAAAACCTACAGCTCGTCACTTTGCCAAAAAAGGGTCATTTTTCACTGCAAAATTGAGGTGTGACCACGTCGCGTTTTGCGCCGTTTCCTGTCGCGGGCACGAGGCCGACCCGCACAAGTGAGGTACCATTTTTCTCGTAGGACTTTGGGGAACGTGGGGTGGGTGGAAATTTGTGGATCCACGCAGATTCCAGAACTTTCCAACACAGAAATGTGGGGAAAATGTGTTTTTTTTGTCAATTGTTTATGTTTGCAAGGGATTCTGGGTAACAGACCATGGTGGGAGGCAGTCAAGTCACCCCATCCTGGATTCCCCTGGGTGTCTAGTTTTCAAAAATGTATAGGTTTGCTAGGTTTCCCTAGGTGCCGGCAGGGCTAGGGTTCAAAAACTACAGCTAGTCACTTTGCCAAAAAGGGGTAATTTTTTCACTGCAAAATTGAGGTGTGACCACGTTGCGTTTTGCGCCGTTTCCTGTCGCGGGCACTATGCCGACCCGCACAAGTGAGGTACCATTTTTCTCGTAGGACTTTGGGGAACACGGGGTGGGTGGAAATTTGTGGATCCACGCAGATTCCAGAACTTTCCATCACAGAAATGTGGGGAAAATGTGATTTTTTTGTCAATTTTTTACGTTTGCAAGGAATTCTGGGTAACAGACCATGGTGGGAGGCAGTCAAGTCACCCCATCTTGGATTCCCCTGCGTGTCTAGTTTTCAAAAATGTATAGGTTTCCTAGGTTTCCCTAGGTGCCGGCAGGGCTAGGGTTCAAAACCTACAGCTCGTCACTTTGCCAAAAAAGGGTCATTTTTCACTGCAAAATTGAGGTGTGACCACGTCGCGTTTTGCGCCGTTTCCTGTCGCGGGCACTAGGCCGACCCGCACAAGTGAGGTACCATTTTTCTCGTAGGACTTTGGGGAACGCGGGGTGGTTGGAAATTTGTGGATCCACGCAGATTCCAGAACTTTCCATCACAGAAATGTGGGGAAAATGTGTTTTTTTTGTCAATTTTTTATGTTTGCAAGGGATTCTGGGTAACAGACCATGGTGGGAGGCAGTCAAGTCACCCCATCCTGGATTCCCCTGGGTGTCTGGTTTTCAAAAATGTATAGGTTTGCTAGGTTTCCCTAAGTGCCGGCAGGGCTAGGGTTCAAAAACTACAGCTCGTCACTTTGCCAAAAAAGGGTCATTTTTCACTGCAAAATTGAGGTGTGACCACGTTGCGTTTTGCGCCGTTTCCTGTCGCGGGCACTATGCTGACCCGCACAAGTGAGGTACCATTTTTCTCGTAGGACTTTGGGGAACGCGGGGTGGGTGAAAATTTGTGGATCCACGCAGATTCCAGAACTTTCCATCACAGAAATGTGGGGAAAATGTGTTTTTTTTGTCAATGTTTTACGTTTGCAAGGGATTCTGGGTAACAGACCATGGTGGGAGGCAGTCAAGTCACCCCATCCTGGATTCCCCTGGGTGTCTAGTTTTCAAAAATGTATAGGTTTGCTAGGGTTCCCTAGGTGCCGGCAGGGCTAGGGTTCAAAAACTACAGCTAGTCACTTTGCCAAAAAGGGGTAATTTTTTCTCTGCAAAATTGAGGTGTGACCACGTTGCGTTTTGCGCCGTTTCCTGTCGCGGGAACTATGCCGACCCGCACAAGTGAGGTACCATTTTTCTCGTAGGACTTTGGGGAACACGGGGTGGGTGGAAATTTGTGGATCCACGCAGATTCCAGAACTTTCCATCACAGAAATGTGGGGAAAATGTGTTTTTTTTGTCAATTTTTTACGTTTGCAAGGAATTCTGGGTAACAGACCATGGTGGGAGGCAGTCAAGTCACCTCATCTTGGATTCCCCTGCGTGTCTAGTTTTCAAAAATGTATAGGTTTCCTAGGTTTCCCTAGGTGCCGGCAGGGCTAGGGTTCAAAACCTACAGCTCGTCACTTTGCCAAAAAAGGGTCATTTTTCACTGCAAAATTGAGGTGTGACCACGTTGCGTTTTGCGCCGTTTCCTGTCGCGGGCACTAGGCCGACCCGCACAAGTGAGGTACCATTTTTCTCGTAGGACTTTGGGGAACGCGGGGTGGGTGGAAATTTGTGGATCCACGCAGATTCCAGAACTTTCCATCACAGAAATGTGGGGAAAATGTGTTTTTTTTGTCAATTTTTTATGTTTGCAAGGGATTCTGGGTAACAGACCATGGTGGGAGGCAGTCAAGTCACCCCATCCTGTATTCCCCTGGGTGTCTAGTTTTCAAAAATGTATAGGTTTGCTAGGTTTCCCTAGGTGCCGGCAGGGCTAGGGTTAAAAAACTACAGCTCGTCACTTTGCCAAAAAAGGGTCATTTTTCACTGCAAAATTGAGGTGTGACCACGTTGCGTTTTGCGCCGTTTCCTGTCGCGGGCACTATGCCGACCCACACAAGTGAGGTACCATTTTTCTCGTAGGACTTTGGGGAACGCGGGGTGGGTGGAAATTTGTGGATCCACGCAGATTCCAGAACTTTCCATCACAGAAATATGTAGAAAATGTGTTTTTTTTGTCAATTTTTTACGTTTGCAAGGGATTCTGAGTAACAAACCATGGTGGGAGGCAGTCAAGTCACCCCATCCTGGATTCCTCTGGGTGTCTAGTTTACAAAAATGTATAGGTTTGCTAGGTTTCCCTAGGTGCCGGCAGGGCTAGGGTTCATAAACTACAGCTAGTCACTTTGCCAAAAAAGGGTCATTTTTCACTGCAAAATTGAGGTGTGACCACGTCGCGTTTTGCGCCGTTTCCTGTCGCGGGCACTAGGCCGACCCCCACAAGTGAGGTACCATTTTTCTCGTAGGACTTTGGGGAACGCGGGGTGGGTGGAAATTTGTGGATCCACGCAGATTCCAGAACTTTCCATCACAGAAATGTGGGGAAAATGTGTTTTTTTTGTCACTTTTTTACGTTTGCAAGGGATTCTGGGTATCAGACCATGGTGGGAGGCAGTCAAGTCACCCCATCCTGGATTCCCCTGGGTGTCTAGTTTTCAAAAATGTATAGGTTTGCTAGGTTTCCCTAGGTGCCGGCAGGGCTAGGGTTCAAAAACTACAGCTCGTCACTTTACCAAAAAAGGGTCATTTTTCACTGCAAAATTGAGGTGTGACCACGTCGCGTTTTGCGCCGTTTCCTGTCGCGGGCACTAGGCCGACCCGCACAAGTGAGATACCATTTTTCTCGTAACACTTTGGGGAACGCGGGGTGGGTGGAAATTTGTGGATCCACGCAGATTCCAGAACTTTCCATCACAGAAATGTGGGGAAAATGTGTTTTTTTTGTCAATTTATTACGTTTGCAAGGGACTCTGGGTAACAGACCATGGTGGGAGGCAGTCAAGTCACCCCATCCTGGATTCCCCTGGGTGTCTAGTTTTCAAAAATATATAGGTTTGCTAGGTTTCCCTAGGTGCCGGCAGGGCTAGGGTTCAAAAACTACAGCTTGTCACTTTGCCAAAAAAGGGTCATTTTTCACTGCAAAATTGAGGTGTGACCACGTTGCGTTTTGTGCCGTTTCCTGTCGCGGGCACTATGCCGACCCGCACAAGTGAGGTACCATTTTTCTCGTAGGACATTGGGGAACGCGGGGTGGGTGGAAATTTGTGGATCCACGCAGATTCCAGAACTTTCCATCACAGAAATGTGGGGAAAATTTGTTTTTTTTGTCAATTATTTACGTTTGCAAGGGATTCTGGGTAACAGACCATGGTGGGAGGCAGTCAAGTCACCCCATCCTGGATTCCCCTGGGTGTTTAGTTTACAAAAATGTATAGGTTTGCTAGGTTTCCCTAGGTGCCGGCAGGGCTAGGGTTCAAAAACTACAGCTAGTCACTTTGCCAAAAAAGGGTCATTTTTCACTGCAAAATTGAGGTGTGACCACGTCGCGTTTTGCGCCGTTTCCTGTCGCGGGCACTAGGCCGACCCCCACAAGTGAGGTACCATTTTTCTCGTAGGACTTTGGGGAACGCGGGGTGGGTGGAAATTTGTGGATCCACGCAGGTTCCAGAACTTTCCATCACAGAAATGCGGGGAAAATGTGTTTTTTTTGTCAATTTTTTACGTTTGCAAGGGATTCTGGGTATCAGACCATGGTGGGAGGCAGTCAAGTCACCCCATCCTGGATTCCCCTGGGTGTCTAGTTTTCAAAAATGTATAGGTTTGCTAGGTTTCCCTAGGTGCCGGCAGGGCTAGGGTTCAAAAACTACAGCTAGTCACTTTGCCAAAAAGGGGTAATTTTTTCACTGCAAAATTGAGGTGTGACCACGTTGCGTTTTGCGCCGTTTCCTGTCGCGGGCACTATGCCGACCCGCACAAGTGAGGTACCATTTTTCTCGTAGGACTTTGGGGAACACGGGGTGGGTGGAAATTTGTGGATCCACGCAGATTCCAGAACTTTCCATCACAGAAATGTGGGGAAAATGTGTTTATTTTGTCAATTTTTTACGTTTGCAAGGAATTCTGGGTAACAGACCATGGTGGGAGGCAGTCAAGTCACCCCATCTTGGATTCCCCTGCGTGTCTAGTTTTCAAAAATGTATAGGTTTCCTAGGTTTCCCTAGGTGCCGGCAGGGCTAGGGTTCAAAACCTACAGCTCGTCACTTTGCCAAAAAAGGGTCATTTTTCACTGCAAAATTGAGGTGTGACCACGTCGCGTTTTGCGCCGTTTCCGGTCGCGGGCACTAGGCCGACCCACACAAGTGAGGTACCATTTTTCTCGTAGGACTTTGGGGAACGCGGGGTGGGTGGAAATTTGTGGATCCACGCAGATTCCACAACTTTCCATCACAGAAATGTGGGGAAAATTTGTTTTTTTTGTCAATTTTTTATGTTTGCAAGGGATTCTGGGTAACAGACCATGGTGGGAGGCAGTCAAGTCACCCCATCCTGGATTCCCCTGGGTGTCTAGTTTACAAAAATGTATAGGTTTGCTAGGTTTCCCTAGGTGCCGGCAGGGCTAGGGTTCAAAAACTACAGCTAGTCACTTTGCCAAAAAAGTGTCATTTTTCACTGCAAAATTGAGGTGTGACCACGTCGCGTTTTGCGCCGTTTCCTGTCGCGGGCATTAGGCCGACCCCCACAAGTGAGGTACCATTTTTCTCGTAGGACTTTGGGGAACGCGGGGTGGGTGGAAATTTGTGGATCCACGCAGATTCCAGAACTTTCCATCACAGAAATGTGGGGAAAATGTGTTTTTTTTGTCAATTTTTTACGTTTGCAAGGGATTCTGGGTATCAGACCATGGTGGGAGGCAGTCAAGTCACCCCATCCTGGATTCCCCTGGGTGTCTAGTTTTCAAAAATGTATAGGTTTGCTAGGTTTCCCTAGGTGCCGGCAGGGCTAGGGTTCAAAAACTACAGCTCGTCACTTTACCAAAAAAGGGTCATTTTTCACTGCAAAATTGAGGTGTGACCACGTCGCGTTTTGCGCCGTTTCCTGTCGCGGGCACTAGGCCGACCCGCACAAGTGAGGTACCATTTTTCTCGTAGGACTTTGGGGAACGCGGGGTGGGTGGAAATTTGTGGATCCACACAGATTCCAGAACTTTCCATCACAGAAATGTGGGGAAAATGTGTTTTTTTGTCAATTTATTACGTTTGCAAGGGATTCTGGGTAACAGACCATGGTGGGAGGCAGTCAAGTCACCCCATCCTGGATTCCCCTGGGTGTCTAGTTTTCAAAAATGTATAGGTTTGCTAGGTTTCCCTAGGTGCCGGCAGGGCTAGGGTTCAAAAACTACAGCTCGTCACTTTACCAAAAAAGGTTCATTTTTCACTGCAAAATTGAGGTGTGACCACGTTGCGTTTTGTGCCGTTTCCTGTCGCGGGCACTATGCCGACCCGCACAAGTGAGGTACCATTTTTCTCGTAGGACATTGGGGAACGCGGGGTGTGTGGAAATTTGTGGATCCACGCAGATTCCAGAACTTTCCATCACAGAAATGTGGGGAAAATGTGTTTTTTTTGTCAATTTTTTACGTTTGCAAGGGATTCTGGGTAACAGACCATGGTGGGAGGCAGTCAAGTCACCCCATCCTGGATTCCCCTGGGTGTTTAGTTTACAAAAATGTATAGGTTTGCTAGGTTTCCCTAGGTGCCGGCAGGGCTAGGGTTCAAAAACTACAGCTAGTCACTTTGCCAAAAAAGGGTCATTTTTCACTGCAAAATTGAGGTGTGACCACGTTGCGTTTTGCGCCGTTTTCTGTCGCGGGCACTATGCCGACCCGCACAAGTGAGGTACCATTTTTCTCGTAGGACTTTGGGGAACGCGGGGTGGGTGGAAATTTGTAGATCCACGCAGATTCCAGAACTTTCCATCACAGAAATGTGGGGAAAATGTGTTTTTTTTGTCAATTTTTTACGTTTGCAAGGGATTCTGGGTAACAGACCATGATGGGAGGCAGTCAAGTCACCCCATCCTGGATTCCCCTGGGTGTCTAGGTTTCAAAAATGTATAGGTTTGCTAGGTTTCCCTAGGTGCCGGCAGTGCTAGGGTTAAAAAACTACAGCTCGTCACTTTGCCAAAAAAGGGTCATTTTTCACTGCAAAATTGAGGTGTGACCACGTTGCGTTTTGCGCCGTTTCCTGTCGCGGGCACGAGGCCGACCCGCACAAGTGAGGTACCATTTTTCTCGTAGGACTTTGGGGAACGTGGGGTGGGTGGAAATTTGTGGATCCACGCAGATTCCAGAACTTTCCAACACAGAAATGTGGGGAAAATGTGTTTTTTTTGTCAATTGTTTATGTTTGCAAGGGATTCTGGGTAACAGACCATGGTGGGAGGCAGTCAAGTCACCCCATCCTGGATTCCCCTGGGTGTCTAGTTTTCAAAAATGTATAGGTTTGCTAGGTTTCCCTAGGTGCCGGCAGGGCTAGGGTTCAAAAACTACAGCTCGTCACTTTACCAAAAAAGGGTCATTTTTCACTGCAAAATTGAGGTGTGACCACGTCGCGTTTTGCGCCGTTTCCTGTCGCGGGCACTAGGCCGACCCGCACAAGTGAGATACCATTTTTCTCGTAACACTTTGGGGAACGCGGGGTGGGTGGAAATTTGTGGATCCACGCAGATTCCAGAACTTTCCATCACAGAAATGTGGGGAAAATGTGTTTTTTTTGTCAATTTATTACGTTTGCAAGGGACTCTGGGTAACAGACCATGGTGGGAGGCAGTCAAGTCACCCCATCCTGGATTCCCCTGGGTGTCTAGTTTTCAAAAATATATAGGTTTGCTAGGTTTCCCTAGGTGCCGGCAGGGCTAGGGTTCAAAAACTACAGCTTGTCACTTTGCCAAAAAAGGGTCATTTTTCACTGCAAAATTGAGGTGTGACCACGTTGCGTTTTGTGCCGTTTCCTGTCGCGGGCACTATGCCGACCCGCACAAGTGAGGTACCATTTTTCTCGTAGGACATTGGGGAACGCGGGGTGGGTGGAAATTTGTGGATCCACGCAGATTCCAGAACTTTCCATCACAGAAATGTGGGGAAAATTTGTTTTTTTTGTCAATTATTTACGTTTGCAAGGGATTCTGGGTAACAGACCATGGTGGGAGGCAGTCAAGTCACCCCATCCTGGATTCCCCTGGGTGTTTAGTTTACAAAAATGTATAGGTTTGCTAGGTTTCCCTAGGTGCCGGCAGGGCTAGGGTTCAAAAACTACAGCTAGTCACTTTGCCAAAAAAGGGTCATTTTTCACTGCAAAATTGAGGTGTGACCACGTCGCGTTTTGCGCCGTTTCCTGTCGCGGGCACTAGGCCGACCCCCACAAGTGAGGTACCATTTTTCTCGTAGGACTTTGGGGAACGCGGGGTGGGTGGAAATTTGTGGATCCACGCAGGTTCCAGAACTTTCCATCACAGAAATGCGGGGAAAATGTGTTTTTTTTGTCAATTTTTTATGTTTGCAAGGGATTCTGGGTATCAGACCATGGTGGGAGGCAGTCAAGTCACCCCATCCTGGATTCCCCTGGGTGTCTAGTTTTCAAAAATGTATAGGTTTGCTAGGTTTCCCTAGGTGCCGGCAGGGCTAGGGTTCAAAAACTACAGCTAGTCACTTTGCCAAAAAGGGGTAATTTTTTCACTGCAAAATTGAGGTGTGACCACGTTGCGTTTTGCGCCGTTTCCTGTCGCGGGCACTATGCCGACCCGCACAAGTGAGGTACCATTTTTCTCGTGGGACTTTGGGGAACACGGGGTGGGTGGAAATTTGTGGATCCACGCAGATTCCAGAACTTTCCATCACAGAAATGTGGGGAAAATGTGTTTATTTTGTCAATTTTTTACGTTTGCAAGGAATTCTGGGTAACAGACCATGGTGGGAGGCAGTCAAGTCACCCCATCCTGGATTCCCCTGGGTGTCTAGTTTACAAAAATGTATAGGTTTGCTAGGTTTCCCTAGGTGCCGGCAGGGCTAGGGTTCAAAAACTACAGCTAGTCACTTTGCCAAAAAAGGGTCATTTTTCACTGCAAAATTGAGGTGTGACCACGTCGCGTTTTGCGCCGTTTCCTGTCGCGGGCATTAGGCCGACCCCCACAAGTGAGGTACCATTTTTCTCGTAGGACTTTGGGGAACGCGGGGTGGGTGGAAATTTGTGGATCCACGCAGATTCCAGAACTTTCCATCACAGAAATGTGGGGAAAATGTGTTTTTTTTGTCAATTTTTTACGTTTGCAAGGGATTCTGGGTATCAGACCATGGTGGGAGGCAGTCAAGTCACCCCATCCTGGATTCCCCTGGGTGTCTAGTTTTCAAAAATGTATAGGTTTGCTAGGTTTCCCTAGGTGCCGGCAGGGCTAGGGTTCAAAAACTACAGCTCGTCACTTTACCAAAAAAGGGTCATTTTTCACTGCAAAATTGAGGTGTGACCACGTCGCGTTTTGCGCCGTTTCCTGTCGCGGGCACTAGGCCGACCCGCACAAGTGAGGTACCATTTTTCTCGTAGGACTTTGGGGAACGCGGGGTGGGTGGAAATTTGTGGATCCACACAGATTCCAGAACTTTCCATCACAGAAATGTGGGGAAAATGTGTTTTTTTGTCAATTTATTACGTTTGCAAGGGATTCTGGGTAACAGACCATGGTGGGAGGCAGTCAAGTCACCCCATCCTGGATTCCCCTGGGTGTCTAGTTTTCAAAAATGTATAGGTTTGCTAGGTTTCCCTAGGTGCCGGCAGGGCTAGGGTTCAAAAACTACAGCTCGTCACTTTACCAAAAAAGGTTCATTTTTCACTGCAAAATTGAGGTGTGACCACGTTGCGTTTTGTGCCGTTTCCTGTCGCGGGCACTATGCCGACCCGCACAAGTGAGGTACCATTTTTCTCGTAGGACATTGGGGAACGCGGGGTGTGTGGAAATTTGTGGATCCACGCAGATTCCAGAACTTTCCATCACAGAAATGTGGGGAAAATGTGTTTTTTTTGTCAATTTTTTACGTTTGCAAGGGATTCTGGGTAACAGACCATGGTGGGAGGCAGTCAAGTCACCCCATCCTGGATTCCCCTGGGTGTTTAGTTTACAAAAATGTATAGGTTTGCTAGGTTTCCCTAGGTGCCGGCAGGGCTAGGGTTCAAAAACTACAGCTAGTCACTTTGCCAAAAAGGGGTAATTTTTTCACTGCAAAATTGAGGTGTGACCACGTTGCGTTTTGCGCCGTTTCCTGTCGCGGGCACTATGCCGACCCGCACAAGTGAGGTACCATTTTTCTCGTAGGACTTTGGGGAACACGGGGTGGGTGGAAATTTGTGGATCCACGCAGATTCCAGAACTTTCCATCACAGAAATGTGGGGAAAATGTGTTTTTTTTGTCAATTTTTTACGTTTGCAAGGAATTCTGGGTAACAGACCATGGTGGGAGGCAGTCAAGTCACCCCATCTTGGATTCCCCTGCGTGTCTAGTTTTCAAAAATGTATAGGTTTCCTAGGTTTCCCTAGGTGCCGGCAGGGCTAGGGTTCAAAACCTACAGCTCGTCACTTTGCCAAAAAAGGGTCATTTTTCACTGCAAAATTGAGGTGTGACCACGTCGCGTTTTCCGCCGTTTCCTGTCGCGGGCACTAGGCCGACCCGCACAAGTGAGGTACCATTTTTCTCGTAGGACATTGGGGAACGCGGGGTGGTTGGAAATTTGTGGATCCACGCAGATTCCAGAACTTTCCATCACAGAAATGTGGGGAAAATGTGTTTTTTTTGTCAATTTTTTATGTTTGCAAGGGATTCTGGGTAACAGACCATGGTGGGAGGCAGTCAAGTCACCCCATCCTGGATTCCCCTGGGTGTCTGGTTTTCAAAAATGTATAGGTTTGCTAGGTTTCCCTAAGTGCCGGCAGGGCTAGGGTTCAAAAACTACAGCTCGTCACTTTGCCAAAAAAGGGTCATTTTTCACTGCAAAATTGAGGTGTGACCACGTTGCGTTTTGCGCCGTTTCCTGTCGCGGGCACTATGCTGACCCGCACAAGTGAGGTACCATTTTTCTCGTAGGACTTTGGGGAACGCGGGGTGGGTGGAAATTTGTGGATCCACGCAGATTCCAGAACTTTCCATCACAGAAATGTGGGGAAAATGTGTTTTTTTTGTCAATGTTTTACGTTTGCAAGGGATTCTGGGTAACAGACCATGGTGGGAGGCAGTCAAGTCACCCCATCCTGGATTCCCCTGGGTGTCTAGTTTTCAAAAATGTATAGGTTTGCTAGGTTTCCCTAGGTGCCGGCAGGGCTAGGGTTAAAAAACTACAGCTCGTCACTTTGCCAAAAAAGGGTCATTTTTCACTGCAAAATTGAGGTGTGACCACGTTGCGTTTTGCGCCGTTTCCTGTCGCGGGCACTATGCCGACCCGCACAAGTGAGGTACCATTTTTCTCGTAGGACTTTGGGGAACGCGGGGTGGGTGGAAATTTGTGGATCCACGCAGATTCCAGAACTTTCCATCACAGAAATATGTGGAAAATGTGTTTTTTTTGTCAATTTTTTACGTTTGCAAGGGATTCTGGGTAACAGACCATGGTGGGAGGCAGTCAAGTCACCCCATCCTGGATTCCCCTGGGTGTCTAGTTTACAAAAATGTATAGGTTTGCTAGGTTTCCCTAGGTGCCGGCAGGGCTAGGGTTCAAAAACTACAGCTAGTCACTTTGCCAAAAAAGGGTCATTTTTCACTGCAAAATTGAGGTGTGACCACGTCGCGTTTTGTGCCGTTTCCTGTTGCGGGCACTAGGCCGACCCCCACAAGTGAGGTACCATTTTTCTCGTAGGACTTTGAGGAACGCGGGGTGGGTGGAAATTTGTGGATCCACGCAGATTCCAGAACTTTCCATCACAGAAATGTGGGGAAAATGTGTGTTTTTTGTCAATTTTTTACGTTTGCAAGGGATTCTGGGTATCAGACCATGGTGGGAGGCAGTCAAGTCACCCCATCCTGGATTCCCCTGGGTGTCTAGTTTTCAAAAATGTATAGGTTTGCTAGGTTTCCCTAGGTGCCGGCAGGGCTAGGGTTCAAAAACTACAGATCGTCACTTTACCAAAAAAGGGTCATTTTTCACTGCAAAATTGAGGTGTGACCACGTCGCGTTTTGCGCCGTTTCCTGTCGCGGGCACTAGGCCGACCCGCACAAGTGAGGTACCATTTTTCTCGTAGGACTTTGGGGAACGCGGGGTGCATGGAAATTTGTGGATCCACGCAGATTCCAGAACTTTCCATTACAGAAATGTGGGGAAAATGTGTTTTTTTTGTCAATTGTTTACGTTTGCAAGGGATTCTGGGTAACAGACCATGGTGGGAGGCAGTCAAGTCACCCCATCCTGGATTCCCCTGGGTGTCTAGTTTTAAAAAATGTATAGGTTTGCTAGGTTTCCCTAGGTGCCGGCAGGGCTAGGGTTAAAAAACTACAGCTCGTCACTTTGCCAAAAAAGGGTCATTTTTCACTGCAAAATTGAGGTGTGACCACGTTGCGTTTTGCGCCGTTTCCTGTCGCGGGCACGAGGCCGACCCGCACAAGTGAGGTACCATTTTTCTCGTAGGACTTTGGGGAACGTGGGGTGGGTGGAAATTTGTGGATCCACGCAGATTCCAGAACTTTCCAACACAGAAATGTGGGGAAAATGTGTTTTTTTGTCAATTGTTTACGTTTGCAAGGGATTCTGGGTAACAGACCATGGTGGGAGGCAGTCAAGTCACCCCATACTGGAGTCCCCTGGGTGTTTAGTTTACAAAAATGTATAGGTTTGCTAGGTTTCCCTAGGTGCCGGCAGGGCTAGGGTTCAAAAACTACAGCTAGTCACTTTGCCAAAAAAGGGTCATTTTTCACTGCAAAATTGAGGTGTGACCACGTTGCGTTTTGCGCCGTTTCCTGTCGCGGGCACTATGCCGACCCGCACAAGTGAGGTACCATTTTTCTCGTAGGACATTGGGGAACGCGGGGTGGTTGGAAATTTGTGGATCCACGCAGATTCCAGAACTTTCCATCACAGAAATGTGGGGAAAATGTGTTTTTTTTGTCAATTTTTTATGTTTGCAAGGGATTCTGGGTAACAGACCATGGTGGGAGGCAGTCAAGTCACCCCATCCTGGATTCCCCTGGGTGTCTGGTTTTCAAAAATGTATAGGTTTGCTAGGTTTCCCTAAGTGCCGGCAGGGCTAGGGTTCAAAAACTACAGCTCGTCACTTTGCCAAAAAAGGGTCATTTTTCACTGCAAAATTGAGGTGTGACCACGTTGCGTTTTGCGCCGTTTCCTGTCGCGGGCACTATGCTGACCCGCACAAGTGAGGTACCATTTTTCTCGTAGGACTTTGGGGAACGCGGGGTGGGTGGAAATTTGTGGATCCACGCAGATTCCAGAACTTTCCATCACAGAAATGTGGGGAAAATGTGTTTTTTTTGTCAATGTTTTACGTTTGCAAGGGATTCTGGGTAACAGACCATGGTGGGAGGCAGTCAAGTCACCCCATCCTGGATTCCCCTGGGTGTCTAGTTTTCAAAAATGTATAGGTTTGCTAGGTTTCCCTAGGTGCCGGCAGGGCTAGGGTTAAAAAACTACAGCTCGTCACTTTGCCAAAAAAGGGTCATTTTTCACTGCAAAATTGAGGTGTGACCACGTTGCGTTTTGCGCCGTTTCCTGTCGCGGGCACTATGCCGACCCGCACAAGTGAGGTACCATTTTTCTCGTAGGACTTTGGGGAACGCGGGGTGGGTGGAAATTTGTGGATCCACGCAGATTCCAGAACTTTCCATCACAGAAATATGTGGAAAATGTGTTTTTTTTGTCAATTTTTTACGTTTGCAAGGGATTCTGGGTAACAGACCATGGTGGGAGGCAGTCAAGTCACCCCATCCTGGATTCCCCTGGGTGTCTAGTTTACAAAAATGTATAGGTTTGCTAGGTTTCCCTAGGTGCCGGCAGGGCTAGGGTTCAAAAACTACAGCTAGTCACTTTGCCAAAAAAGGGTCATTTTTCACTGCAAAATTGAGGTGTGACCACGTCGCGTTTTGTGCCGTTTCCTGTTGCGGGCACTAGGCCGACCCCCACAAGTGAGGTACCATTTTTCTCGTAGGACTTTGAGGAACGCGGGGTGGGTGGAAATTTGTGGATCCACGCAGATTCCAGAACTTTCCATCACAGAAATGTGGGGAAAATGTGTGTTTTTTGTCAATTTTTTACGTTTGCAAGGGATTCTGGGTATCAGACCATGGTGGGAGGCAGTCAAGTCACCCCATCCTGGATTCCCCTGGGTGTCTAGTTTTCAAAAATGTATAGGTTTGCTAGGTTTCCCTAGGTGCCGGCAGGGCTAGGGTTCAAAAACTACAGATCGTCACTTTACCAAAAAAGGGTCATTTTTCACTGCAAAATTGAGGTGTGACCACGTCGCGTTTTGCGCCGTTTCCTGTCGCGGGCACTAGGCCGACCCGCACAAGTGAGGTACCATTTTTCTCGTAGGACTTTGGGGAACGCGGGGTGCATGGAAATTTGTGGATCCACGCAGATTCCAGAACTTTCCATTACAGAAATGTGGGGAAAATGTGTTTTTTTTGTCAATTGTTTACGTTTGCAAGGGATTCTGGGTAACAGACCATGGTGGGAGGCAGTCAAGTCACCCCATCCTGGATTCCCCTGGGTGTCTAGTTTTAAAAAATGTATAGGTTTGCTAGGTTTCCCTTGGTGCCGGCAGGGCTAGGGTTAAAAAACTACAGCTCGTCACTTTGCCAAAAAAGGGTCATTTTTCACTGCAAAATTGAGGTGTGACCACGTTGCGTTTTGCGCCGTTTCCTGTCGCGGGCACGAGGCCGACCCGCACAAGTGAGGTACCATTTTTCTCGTAGGACTTTGGGGAACGTGGGGTGGGTGGAAATTTGTGGATCCACGCAGATTCCAGAACTTTCCAACACAGAAATGTGGGGAAAATGTGTTTTTTTTGTCAATTGTTTACGTTTGCAAGGGATTCTGGGTAACAGACCATGGTGGGAGGCAGTCAAGTCACCCCATACTGGAGTCCCCTGGGTGTTTAGTTTACAAAAATGTATAGGTTTGCTAGGTTTCCCTAGGTGCCGGCAGGGCTAGGGTTCAAAAACTACAGCTAGTCACTTTGCCAAAAAAGGGTCATTTTTCACTGCAAAATTGAGGTGTGACCACGTTGCGTTTTGCGCCGTTTCCTGTCGCGGGCACTATGCCGACCCGCACAAGTGAGGTACCATTTTTCTCGTAGGACATTGGGGAACGCGGGGTGGTTGGAAATTTGTGGATCCACGCAGATTCCAGAACTTTCCATCACAGAAATGTGGGGAAAATGTGTTTTTTTTGTCAATTTTTTATGTTTGCAAGGGATTCTGGGTAACAGACCATGGTGGGAGGCAGTCAAGTCACCCCATCCTGGATTCCCCTGGGTGTCTGGTTTTCAAAAATGTATAGGTTTGCTAGGTTTCCCTAAGTGCCGGCAGGGCTAGGGTTCAAAAACTACAGCTCGTCACTTTGCCAAAAAAGGGTCATTTTTCACTGCAAAATTGAGGTGTGACCACGTTGCGTTTTGCGCCGTTTCCTGTCGCGGGCACTATGCTGACCCGCACAAGTGAGGTACCATTTTTCTCGTAGGACTTTGGGGAACGCGGGGTGGGTGGAAATTTGTGGATCCACGCAGATTCCAGAACTTTCCATCACAGAAATGTGGGGAAAATGTGTTTTTTTTGTCAATGTTTTACGTTTGCAAGGGATTCTGGGTAACAGACCATGGTGGGAGGCAGTCAAGTCACCCCATCCTGGATTCCCCTGGGTGTCTAGTTTTCAAAAATGTATAGGTTTGCTAGGTTTCCCTAGGTGCCGGCAGGGCTAGGGTTAAAAAACTACAGCTCGTCACTTTGCCAAAAAAGGGTCATTTTTCACTGCAAAATTGAGGTGTGACCACGTTGCGTTTTGCGCCGTTTCCTGTCGCGGGCACTATGCCGACCCGCACAAGTGAGGTACCATTTTTCTCGTAGGACTTTGGGGAACGCGGGGTGGGTGGAAATTTGTGGATCCACGCAGATTCCAGAACTTTCCATCACAGAAATATGTGGAAAATGTGTTTTTTTTGTCAATTTTTTACGTTTGCAAGGGATTCTGGGTAACAGACCATGGTGGGAGGCAGTCAAGTCACCCCATCCTGGATTCCCCTGGGTGTCTAGTTTACAAAAATGTATAGGTTTGCTAGGTTTCCCTAGGTGCCGGCAGGGCTAGGGTTCAAAAACTACAGCTAGTCACTTTGCCAAAAAAGGGTCATTTTTCACTGCAAAATTGAGGTGTGACCACGTCGCGTTTTGTGCCGTTTCCTGTTGCGGGCACTAGGCCGACCCCCACAAGTGAGGTACCATTTTTCTCGTAGGACTTTGAGGAACGCGGGGTGGGTGGAAATTTGTGGATCCACGCAGATTCCAGAACTTTCCATCACAGAAATGTGGGGAAAATGTGTGTTTTTTGTCAATTTTTTACGTTTGCAAGGGATTCTGGGTATCAGACCATGGTGGGAGGCAGTCAAGTCACCCCATCCTGGATTCCCCTGGGTGTCTAGTTTTCAAAAATGTATAGGTTTGCTAGGTTTCCCTAGGTGCCGGCAGGGCTAGGGTTCAAAAACTACAGATCGTCACTTTACCAAAAAAGGGTCATTTTTCACTGCAAAATTGAGGTGTGACCACGTCGCGTTTTGCGCCGTTTCCTGTCGCGGGCACTAGGCCGACCCGCACAAGTGAGGTACCATTTTTCTCGTAGGACTTTGGGGAACGCGGGGTGCATGGAAATTTGTGGATCCACGCAGATTCCAGAACTTTCCATTACAGAAATGTGGGGAAAATGTGTTTTTTTTGTCAATTGTTTACGTTTGCAAGGGATTCTGGGTAACAGACCATGGTGGGAGGCAGTCAAGTCACCCCATCCTGGATTCCCCTGGGTGTCTAGTTTTAAAAAATGTATAGGTTTGCTAGGTTTCCCTAGGTGCCGGCAGGGCTAGGGTTAAAAAACTACAGCTCGTCACTTTGCCAAAAAAGGGTCATTTTTCACTGCAAAATTGAGGTGTGACCACGTTGCGTTTTGCGCCGTTTCCTGTCGCGGGCACGAGGCCGACCCGCACAAGTGAGGTACCATTTTTCTCGTAGGACTTTGGGGAACGTGGGGTGGGTGGAAATTTGTGGATCCACGCAGATTCCAGAACTTTCCAACACAGAAATGTGGGGAAAATGTGTTTTTTTTGTCAATTGTTTACGTTTGCAAGGGATTCTGGGTAACAGACCATGGTGGGAGGCAGTCAAGTCACCCCATACTGGAGTCCCCTGGGTGTTTAGTTTACAAAAATGTATAGGTTTGCTAGGTTTCCCTAGGTGCCGGCAGGGCTAGGGTTAAAAAACTACAGCTAGTCACTTTGCCAAAAAAGGGTCATTTTTCACTGCAAAATTGAGGTGTGACCACGTTGCGTTTTGCGCCGTTTCCTGTCGCGGGCACTATGCCGACCCGCACAAGTGAGGTACCATTTTTCTCGTAGGACTTTGGGGAACGCGGGGTGGGTGGAAATTTGTAGATCCACGCAGATTCCAGAACTTTCCATCACAGAAATGTGGGGAAAATGTGTTTTTTTTGTCAATGTTTTACGTTTGCAAGGGATTCTGGGTAACAGACCATGGTGGGAGGCAGTCAAGTCACCCCATCCTGGATTCCCCTGGGTGTCTAGTTTTCAAAAATGTATAGGTTTGCTAGGTTTCCCTAGGTGCCGGCAGGGCTAGGGTTAAAAAACTACAGCTCGTCACTTTGCCAAAAAAGGGTCATTTTTCAGTGCAAAATTGAGGTGTGACCACGTTGCGTTTTGCGCCGTTTCCTGTCGCGGGCACTATGCCGACCCGCACAAGTGAGGTACCATTTTTCTCGTAGGACTTTGGGGAACGCGGGGTGGGTGGAAATTTGTGGATCCACGCAGATTCCAGAACTTTCCATCACAGAAATATGTGGAAAATGTGTTTTTTTTGTCAATTTTTTACGTTTGCAAGGGATTCTGGGTAACAGACCATGGTGGGAGGCAGTCAAGTCACCCCATCCTGGATTCCCCTGGGTGTCTAGTTTACAAAAATGTATAGGTTTGCTAGGTTTCCCTAGGTGCCGGCAGGGCTAGGGTTCAAAAACTACAGCTAGTCACTTTGCCAAAAAAGGGTCATTTTTCACTGCAAAATTGAGGTGTGACCACGTCGCGTTTTGTGCCGTTTCCTGTTGCGGGCACTAGGCCGACCCCCACAAGTGAGGTACCATTTTTCTCGTAGGACTTTGAGGAACGCGGGGTGGGTGGAAATTTGTGGATCCACGCAGATTCCAGAACTTTCCATCACAGAAATGTGGGGAAAATGTGTGTTTTTTGTCAATTTTTTACGTTTGCAAGGGATTCTGGGTATCAGACCATGGTGGGAGGCAGTCAAGTCACCCCATCCTGGATTCCCCTGGGTGTCTAGTTTTCAAAAATGTATAGGTTTGCTAGGTTTCCCTAGGTGCCGGCAGGGCTAGGGTTCAAAAACTACAGATCGTCACTTTACCAAAAAAGGGTCATTTTTCACTGCAAAATTGAGGTGTGACCACGTCGCGTTTTGCGCCGTTTCCTGTCGCGGGCACTAGGCCGACCCGCACAAGTGAGGTACCATTTTTCTCGTAGGACTTTGGGGAACGCGGGGTGCATGGAAATTTGTGGATCCACGCAGATTCCAGAACTTTCCATTACAGAAATGTGGGGAAAATGTGTTTTTTTTGTCAATTGTTTACGTTTGCAAGGGATTCTGGGTAACAGACCATGGTGGGAGGCAGTCAAGTCACCCCATACTGGAGTCCCCTGGGTGTTTAGTTTACAAAAATGTATAGGTTTGCTAGGTTTCCCTAGGTGCCGGCAGGGCTAGGGTTCAAAAACTACAGCTAGTCACTTTGCCAAAAAAGGGTCATTTTTCACTGCAAAATTGAGGTGTGACCACGTTGCGTTTTGCGCCGTTTCCTGTCGCGGGCACTATGCCGACCCGCACAAGTGAGGTACCATTTTTCTCGTAGGACATTGGGGAACGCGGGGTGGGTGGAAATTTGTAGATCCACGCAGATTCCAGAACTTTCCATCACAGAAATGTGGGGAAAATGTGTTTTTTTTGTCAATTTTTTTTGTTTGCAAGGGATTCTGGGTAACAGACCATGATGGGAGGCAGTCAAGTCACCCCATCCTGGATTCCCCTGGGTGTCTAGGTTTCAAAAATGTATAGGTTTGCTAGGTTTCCCTAGGTGCCGGCAGTGCTAGGGTTAAAAAACTACAGCTCGTCACTTTGCCAAAAAAGGGTCATTTTTCACTGCAAAATTGAGGTGTGACCACGTTGCGTTTTGCGCCGTTTCCTGTCGCGGGCACGAGGCCGACCCGCACAAGTGAGGTACCATTTTTCTCGTAGGACTTTGGGGAACGTGGGGTGGGTGGAAATTTGTGGATCCACGCAGATTCCAGAACTTTCCAACACAGAAATGTGGGGAAAATGTGTTTTTTTTGTCAATTGTTTATGTTTGCAAGGGATTCTGGGTAACAGACCATGGTGGGAGGCAGTCAAGTCACCCCATCCTGGATTCCCCTGGGTGTCTAGTTTACAAAAATGTATAGGTTTGCTAGGTTTCCCTAGGTGCCGGCAGGGCTAGGGTTCAAAAACTACAGCTAGTCACTTTGCCAAAAAGGGGTAATTTTTTCACTGCAAAATTGAGGTGTGACCACGTTGCGTTTTGCGCCGTTTCCTGTCGCGGGCACTATGCCGACCCGCACAAGTGAGGTACCATTTTTCTCGTAAGACTTTGGGGAACACGGGGTGGGTGGAAATTTGTGGATCCACGCAGATTCCAGAACTTTCCATCACAGAAATGTGGGGAAAATGTGTTTTTTTGTCAATTTTTTACGTTTGCAAGGAATTCTGGGTAACAGACCATGGTGGGAGGCAGTCAAGTCACCCCATCTTGGATTCCCCTGCGTGTCTAGTTTTCAAAAATGTATAGGTTTCCTAGGTTTCCCTAGGTGCCGGCAGGGCTAGGGTTCAAAACCTACAGCTCGTCACTTTGCCAAAAAAGGGTCATTTTTCACTGCAAAATTGAGGTGTGACCACGTCGCGTTTTGCGCCGTTTCCTGTCGCGGGCACTAGGCCGACCCGCACAAGTGAGGTACCATTTTTCTCGTAGGACTTTGGGGAACGCGGGGTGGTTGGAAATTTGTGGATCCACGCAGATTCCAGAACTTTCCATCACAGAAATGTGGGGAAAATGTGTTTTTGTTGTCAATTTTTTATGTTTGCAAGGGATTCTGGGTAACAGACCATGGTGGGAGGCAGTCAAGTCACCCCATCCTGGATTCCCTTGGGTGTCTAGTTTTCAAAAATGTATAGGTTTGCTAGGTTTCCCTAAGTGCCGGCAGGGCTAGGGTTCAAAAACTACAGCTCGTCACTTTGCCAAAAAAGGGTCATTTTTCACTGCAAAATTGAGGTGTGACCACGTTGCGTTTTGCGCCGTTTCCTGTCGCGGGCACTATGCCGACCCGCACAAGTGAGGTACCATTTTTCTCGTAGGACTTTGGGGAACGCGGGGTGGGTGGAAATTTGTGGATCCACGCAGATTCCAGAACTTTCCATCACAGAAATGTGGGGAAAATGTGTTTTTTTTGTCAATGTTTTACGTTTGCAAGGGATTCTGGGTAACAGACCATGGTGGGAGGCAGTCAAGTCACCCCATCCTGGATTCCCCTGGGTGTCTAGTTTTCAAAAATGTATAGGTTTGCTAGGTTTCCCTAGGTGCCGGCAGGGCTAGGGTT
The DNA here is from genome assembly GCF_964204655.1 of Triturus cristatus. Lineage (NCBI taxonomy): Eukaryota > Metazoa > Chordata > Amphibia > Caudata > Salamandridae > Triturus > Triturus cristatus. The sequence continues at coordinate 75,428 of NW_028188337.1, read as the reverse complement.
AAAAAACTACAGCTCGTCACTTTGCCAAAAAAGGGTCATTTTTCACTGCAAAATTGAGGTGTGACCACGTTGCGTTTTGCGCCGTTTCCTGTCGCGGGCACTATGCCGACCCGCACAAGTGAGGTACCATTTTTCTCGTAGGACTTTGGGGAACGCGGGGTGGGTGGAAATTTGTGGATCCACGCAGATTCCAGAACTTTCCATCACAGAAATGTGGGGAAAATGTGTTTTTTTTGTCAATGTTTTACGTTTGCAAGGGATTCTGGGTAACAGACCATGGTGGGAGGCAGTCAAGTCACCCCATCCTGGATTCCCCTGGGTGTCTAGTTTACAAAAATGTATAGGTTTGCTAGGTTTCCCTAGGTGCCGGCAGGGCTAGGGTTAAAAAACTACAGCTAGTCACTTTGCCAAAAAAGGGTCATTTTTCACTGCAAAATTGAGGTGTGACCACGTCATGTTTTGCGCCGTTTCCTGTCGCGGGCACTAGGCCGACCCCCACAAGTGAGGTACCATTTTTCTCGTAGGACTTTGGGGAACGCGGGGTGGGTGGAAATTTGTGGATCCATGCAGATTCCAGAACTTTCCATCACAGAAATGTGGGGAAAATATGTGTTTTTTGTCAATTTTTTACGTTTGCAAGGGATTCTGGGTATCAGACCATGGTGGGAGGCAGTCAAGTCACCCCATCCTGGATTCCCCTGGGTGTCTAGTTTTCAAAAATGTATAGGTTTGCTAGGTTTCCCTAGGTGCCGGCAGGGCTAGGGTTCAAAAACTACAGATCGTCACTTTACCAAAAAAGGGTCATTTTTCACTGCAAAATTGAGGTGTGACCACGTCGCGTTTTGCGCCGTTTCCTGTCGCGGGCACTAGGCCGACCCGCACAAGTGAGGTACCATTTTTCTCGTAGGACTTTGGGGAACGCGGGGTGCATGGAAATTTGTGGATCCACGCAGATTCCAGAACTTTCCATTACAGAAATGTGGGGAAAATGTGTTTTTTTTGTCAATTGTTTACGTTTGCAAGGGATTCTGGGTAACAGACCATGGTGGAAGGCAGTCAAGTCACCCCATCCTGGATTCCCCTGGGTGTCTAGTTTTAAAAAATGTATAGGTTTGCTAGGTTTCCCTAGGTGCCGGCAGGGCTAGGGTTAAAAAACTACAGCTCGTCACTTTGCCAAAAAAGGGTCATTTTTCACTGCAAAATTGAGGTGTGACCACGTTGCGTTTTGTGCCGTTTCCTGTCGCGGGCACGAGGCCGACCCGCACAAGTGAGGTACCATTTTTCTCGCAGGACTTTGGGGAACGTGGGGTGGGTGGAAATTTGTGGATCCATGCAGATTCCAGAACTTTCCAACACAGAAATGTGGGGAAAATGTGTTTTTTTGTCAATTGTTTACGTTTGCAAGGGATTCTGGGTAACAGACCATGGTGGGAGGCAGTCAAGTCACCCCATCCTGGAGTCCCCTGGGTGTCTAGTTTTCAAAAATGTATAGGTTTGCTAGGTTTCCCTAGGTGCCGGCAGGGCTAGGGTTCAAAGACTACAGCTAGTCACTTTGCCAAAAAGGGGTAATTTTTTCACTGCAAAATTGAGGTGTGACCACGTTGCGTTTTGCGCCGTTTCCTGTCGCGGGCACTATGCCGACCCGCACAAGTGAGGTACCATTTTTCTCGTAGGACTTTGGGGAACACGGGGTGGTTGGAAATTTGTGGATCCACGCAGATTCCAGAACTTTCCATCACAGAAATGTGGGGAAAATGTGTTTTTTTTGTCAATTTTTTACGTTTGCAAGGAATTCTGGGTAACAGACCATGGTGGGAGGCAGTCAAGTCACCCCATCTTGGATTCCCCTGTGTGTCTAGTTTTCAAAAATGTATAGGTTTCCCTAGGTGCCGGCAGGGCTAGGGTTCAAAACCTACAGCTCGTCACTTTGCCAAAAAAGGGTCATTTTTCACTGCAAAATTGAGGTGTGACCACGTCGCGTTTTGCGCCGTTTCCTGTCGCGGGCACTATGCCGACCCGCACAAGTGAGGTACCATTTTTCTCCTAGGACTTTGGGGAACGCGGGGTGGGTGGAAATTTGTGGATCCACGCAGATTCCAGAACTTTCCATCACAGAAATGTGGGGAAAATGTGTTTTTTTTGTCAATGTTTTACGTTTGCAAGGGATTCTGGGTAACAGACCATGGTGGGAGGCAATCAAGTCACCCCATCCTGGATTCCCCTGGGTGTCTAGTTTTCAAAAATGTATAGGTTTGCTAAGTTTCCCTAGGTGCCGGCAGGGCTAGGGTTAAAAAACTACAGCTCGTCACTTTGCCAAAAAAGGGTCATTTTTCACTGCAAAATTGAGGTGTGACCACGTTGCGTTTTGCGCCGTTTCCTGTCGCGGGCACTATGCCGACCCGCACAAGTGAGGTACCATTTTTCTCGTAGGACTTTGGGGAACGCGGGGTGGGTGGAAATTTGTGGATCCACGCAGATTCCAGAACTTTCCATCACAGAAATATGTGGAAAATGTGTTTTTTTTGTCAATTTTTTACGTTTGCAAGGGATTCTGGGTAACAGACCATGGTGGGAGGCAGTCAAGTCACCCCATCCTGGATTCCCCTGGGTGTCTAGTTTACAAAAATGTATAGGTTTGCTAGGTTTCCCTAGGTGCCGGCAGGGCTAGGGTTCAAAAACTACAGCTAGTCACTTTGCCAAAAAAGGGTCATTTTTCACTGCAAAATTGAGGTGTGACCACGTCGCGTTTTGCGCCGTTTCCTGTCGCGGGCACTAGGCCGACCCCCACAAGTGAGGTACCATTTTTCTCGTAGGACTTTGGGGAACGCGGGGTGGGTGGAAATTTGTGGATCCACGCAGATTCCAGAACTTTCCATCACAGAAATGTGGGGAAAATGTGTTTTTTTGGTCAATTTTTTACGTTTGCAAGAGATTCTGGGTATCAGACCATGGTGGGAGGCAGTCAAGTCACCCCATCCTGGATTCCCCTGGGTGTCTAGTTTTCAAAAATATATAGGTTTGCTAGGTTTCCCTAGGTGCCGGCAGGGCTAGGGTTCAAAAACTACAGCTCGTCACTTTGCCAAAAAAGGGTCATTTTTCACTGCAAAATTGAGGTGTGACCACGTTGCGTTTTGCGCCGTTTCCTGTCGCGGGCACTATGCCGACCCGCACAAGTGAGGTACCATTTTTCTCGTAGGACTTTGGGGAACGCGGGGTGGGTGGAAATTTGTAGATCCACGCAGATTCCAGAACTTTCCATCACAGAAATGTGGGGAAAATGTATTTTTTTTGTCAATTTTTTACGTTTGCAAAGGGATTCTGGGTAACAGACCATGGTGGGAGGCAGTCAAGTCACCCCATCCTGGATTCCCCTGGGTGTCTAGTTTACAAAAATGTATAGGTTTGCTAGGTTTCCCTAGGTGCCGGCAGGGCTAGGGTTCAAAAACTACAGCTAGTCACTTTACCAAAAAAGGCTCATTTTTCACTGCAAAATTGAGGTGTGACCACGTCGCGTTTTACGCCGTTTCCTGTCGCGGGCACTAGGCCGACCCGCACAAGTGAGGTACCATTTTTCTTGTAGGACTTTGGGGAACGCGGGGTGGGTGGAAATTTGTGGATCCACGCAGATTCCAGAACTTTCCATCACAGAAATGTGGGGAAAATGTGTTTATTTTGTCAATGTTTTACGTTTGCAAGGGATTCTGGGTAACAGACCATGGTGGGAGGCAGTCAAGTCACCCCATCGTGGATTCCCCTGGGTGTCTAGTTTTCAAAAATGTATAGGTTTGCTAGGTTTCCCTAGGTGCCGGCAGGGCTAGGGTTAAAAAACTACAGCTAGTCACTTTGCCAAAAAAGGGTCATTTTTCACTGCAAAATTGAGGTGTGACCACGTTGCGTTTTGCGCCGTTTCCAGTCGCGGGCACTATGCCGACCCGCACAAGTGAGGTACCATTTTTCTCGTAGGACATTGGGGAACGCGGGGTGGGTGGAAAATTGTGGATCCACGTTGATTCCAGAACTTTCCATCACAGAAATATGGGGAAAATGTGTTTTTTTTGTCAATTTTTTATGTTTGCAAGGGATTCTGGGTAACAGACCATGGTGGGAGGCAGTCAAGTCACCCCATCCTGGATTCCCCTGGGTGTCTAGTTTTCAAAAATGTATAGGTTTGCTAGGTTTCCCTAGGAGCCGGCAGGGCTAGGGTTCAAAAACTACAGCTAGTCACTTTGCCAAAAAAGGGTCATTTTTCACTGCAAAATTGAGGTGTGACCACGTCGCGTTTTGCGCCGTTTCCTGTCGCGGGCACTAGGCCGACCCCCACAAGTGAGGTACCATTTTTCTCGTAGGACTTTGGGGAACGCGGGGTGGGTGGAAATTTGTGGATCCACGCAGATTCCAGAACTTTCCATCACAGAAATATGTGGAAAATGTGTTTTTTTTGTCAATTTTTTACGTTTGCAAGGGATTCTGGGTAACAGACCATGGTGGGAGGCAGTCAAGTCACCCCATCCTGGATTCCCCTGGGTGTCTAGTTTACAAAAATGTATAGGTTTGCTAGGTTTCCCTAGGTGCCGGCAGGGCTAGGGTTCAAAAACTACAGCTAGTCACTTTGCCAAAAAAGGGTCATTTTTCACTGCAAAATTGAGGTGTGACCACGTCGCGTTTTGCGCCGTTTCCTGTCGCGGGCACTAGGCCGACCCCCACAAGTGAGGTACCATTTTTCTCGTAGGACTTTGGGGAACGCGGGGTGGGTGGAAATTTGTGGATCCACGCAGATTCCAGAACTTTCCATCACAGAAATGTGGGGAAAATGTGTTTTTTTTGTCAATTTTTTACGTTTGCAAGAGATTCTGGGTATCAGACCATGGTGGGAGGCAGTCAAGTCACCCCATCCTGGATTCCCCTGGGTGTCTAGTTTTCAAAAATGTATAGGTTTGCTAGGTTTCCCTAAGTGCCGGCAGGGCTAGGGTTCAAAAACTACAGCTCGTCACTTTGCCAAAAAAGGGTCATTTTTCACTGCAAAATTGAGGTGTGACCACGTTGCGTTTTGTGCCGTTTCCTGTCGCGGGCACTATGCTGACCCGCACAAGTGAGGTACCATTTTTCTCGTAGGACTTTGGGGAACGCGGGGTGGGTGGAAATTTGTGGATCCACGCAGATTCCAGAACTTTCCATCACAGAAATGTGGGGAAAATGTGTTTTTTTTGTCAATGTTTTACGTTTGCAAGGGATTCTGGGTAACAGACCATGGTGGGAGGCAGTCAAGTCACCCCATCCTGGATTCCCCTGGGTGTCTAGTTTTCAAAAATGTATAGGTTTGCTAGGTTTCCCTAGGTGCCGGCAGGGCTAGGGTTAAAAAACTACAGCTCGTCACTTTGCCAAAAAAGGGTCATTTTTCACTGCAAAATTGAGGTGTGACCACGTTGCGTTTTGCGCCGTTTCCTGTCGCGGGCACTATGCCGACCCGCACAAGTGAGGTACCATTTTTCTCGTAGGACTTTGGGGAACGCGGGGTGGGTGGAAATTTGTGGATCCACGCAGATTCCAGAACTTTCCATCACAGAAATATGTGGAAAATGTGTTTTTTTTGTCAATTTTTTACGTTTGCAAGGGATTCTGGGTAACAGACCATGGTGGGAGGCAGTCAAGTCACCCCATCCTGGATTCCCCTGGGTGTCTAGTTTACAAAAATGTATAGGTTTGCTAGGTTTCCCTAGGTGCCGGCAGGGCTAGGGTTCAAAAACTACAGCTAGTCACTTTGCCGAAAAAGGGTCATTTTTCACTGCAAAATTGAGGTGTGACCACGTCGCGTTTTGTGCCGTTTCCTGTTGCGGGCACTAGGCCGACCCCCACAAGTGAGGTACCATTTTTCTCGTAGGACTTTGAGGAACGCGGGGTGGGTGGAAATTTGTGGATCCACGCAAATTCCAGAACTTTCCATCACAGAAATGTGGGGAAAATGTGTGTTTTTTGTCAATTTTTTACGTTTGCAAGGGATTCTGGGTATCAGACCATGGTGGGAGGCAGTCAAGTCACCCCATCCTGGATTCCCCTGGGTGTCTAGTTTTCAAAAATGTATAGGTTTGCTAGGTTTCCCTAGGTGCCGGCAGGGCTAGGGTTCAAAAACTACAGATCGTCACTTTACCAAAAAAGGGTCATTTTTCACTGCAAAATTGAGGTGTGACCACGTCGCGTTTTGCGCTGTTTCCTGTCGCGGGCACTAGGCCGACCCGCACAAGTGAGGTACCATTTTTCTCGTAGGACTTTGGGGAACGCGGGGTGCATGGAAATTTGTGGATCCACGCAGATTCCAGAACTTTCCATTACAGAAATGTGGGGAAAATGTGTTTTTTTTGTCAATTGTTTACGTTTGCAAGGGATTCTGGGTAACAGACCATGGTGGGAGGCAGTCAAGTCACCCCATCCTGGATTCCCCTGGGTGTCTAGTTTTAAAAAATGTATAGGTTTGCTAGGTTTCCCTAGGTGCCGGCAGGGCTAGGGTTCAAAAACTACAGCTAGTCACTTTGCCAAAAAAGGGTCATTTTTCACTGCAAAATTGAGGTGTGACCACGTTGCGTTTTGCGCCGTTTCCTGTCGCGGGCACTATGCCGACACGCACAAGTGAGGTACCATTTTTCTCGTAGGACATTGGGGAACGCGGGGTGGGTGGAAATTTGTAGATCCACGCAGATTCCAGAACTTTCCATCACAGAAATGTGGGGAAAATGTGTTTTTTTTGTCAATTTTTTACGTTTGCAAGGGATTCTGGGTAACAGACCATGATGGGAGGCAGTCAAGTCACCCCATCCTGGATTCCCCTGGGTGTCTAGGTTTCAAAAATGTATAGGTTTGCTAGGTTTCCCTAGGTGCCGGCAGTGCTAGGGTTAAAAAACTACAGCTCGTCACTTTGCCAAAAAAGGGTCATTTTTCACTGCAAAATTGAGGTGTGACCACGTTGCGTTTTGCGCCGTTTCCTGTCGCGGGCACGAGGCCGACCCGCACAAGTGAGGTACCATTTTTCTCGTAGGACTTTGGGGAACGTGGGGTGGGTGGAAATTCGTGGATCCACGCAGATTCCAGAACTTTCCAACACAGAAATGTGGGGAAAATGTGTTTTTTTTGTCAATTGTTTATGTTTGCAAGGGATTCTGGGTAACAGACCATGGTGGGAGGCAGTCAAGTCACCCCATCCTGGATTCCCCTGGGTGTCTAGTTTTCAAAAATGTATAGGTTTGCTAGGTTTCCCTAGGTGCCGGCAGGGCTAGGGTTCAAAAACTACAGCTAGTCACTTTGCCAAAAAGGGGTAATTTTTTCACTGCAAAATTGAGGTGTGACCACGTTGCGTTTTGCGCCGTTTCCTGTCGCGGGCACTATGCCGACCCGCACAAGTGAGGTACCATTTTTCTCGTAGGACTTTGGGGAACACGGGGTGGGTGGAAATTTGTGGATCCACGCAGATTCCAGAACTTTCCATCACAGAAATGTGGGGAAAATGTGTTTTTTTTGTCAATTTTTTACGTTTGCAAGGAATTCTGGGTAACAGACCATGGTGGGAGGCAGTCAAGTCACCCCATCTTGGATTCCCCTGCGTGTCTAGTTTTCAAAAATGTATAGGTTTCCTAGGTTTCCCTAGGTGCCGGCAGGGCTAGGGTTCAAAACCTACAGCTCGTCACTTTGCCAAAAAAGGGTCATTTTTCACTGCAAAATTGAGGTGTGACCACGTCGCGTTTTGCGCCGTTTCCTGTCGCGGGCACTAGGCCGACCCGCACAAGTGAGGTACCATTTTTCTCGTAGGACTTTGGGGAACGCGGGGTGGTTGGAAATTTGTGGATCCACGCAGATTCCAGAACTTTCCATCACAGAAATGTGGGGAAAATGTGTTTTTTTTGTCAATTTTTTATGTTTGCAAGGGATTCTGGGTAACAGACCATGGTGGGAGGCAGTCAAGTAACCCCATCCTGGATTCCCTTGGGTGTCTAGTTTTCAAAAATGTATAGGTTTGCTAGGTTTCCCTAAGTGCCGGCAGGGCTAGGGTTCAAAAACTACAGCTCGTCACTTTGCCAAAAAAGGGTCATTTTTCACTGCAAAATTGAGGTGTGACCACGTTGCGTTTTGCGCCGTTTCCTGTCGCGGGCACTATGCCGACCCGCACAAGTGAGGTACCATTTTTCTCGTAGGACTTTGGGGAACGCGGGGTGGGTGGAAATTTGTGGATCCACGCAGATTCCAGAACTTTCCATCACAGAAATGTGGGGAAAATGTGTTTTTTTTGTCAATGTTTTACGTTTGCAAGGGATTCTGGGTAACAGACCATGGTGGGAGGCAGTCAAGTCACCCCATCCTGGATTCCCCTGGGTGTCTAGTTTTCAAAAATGTATAGGTTTGCTAGGTTTCCCTAGGTGCCGGCAGGGCTAGGGTTAAAAAACTACAGCTCGTCACTTTGCCAAAAAAGGGTCATTTTTCACTGCAAAATTGAGGTGTGACCACGTTGCGTTTTGCGCCGTTTCCTGTCGCGGGCACTATGCCGACCCGCACAAGTGAGGTACCATTTTTCTCGTAGGACTTTGGGGAACGCGGGGTGGGTGGAAATTTGTGGATCCACGCAGATTCCAGAACTTTCCATCACAGAAATATGTGGAAAATGTGTTTTTTTTTGTCAATTTTTTACGTTTGCAAGGGATTCTGGGTAACAGACCATGGTGGGAGGCAGTCAAGTCACCCCATCCTGGATTCCCCTGGGTGTCTAGTTTACAAAAATGTATAGGTTTGCTAGGTTTCCCTAGGTGCCGGCAGGGCTAGGGTTAAAAAACTACAGCTAGTCACTTTGCCAAAAAAGGGTCATTTTTCACTGCAAAATTGAGGTGTGACCACGTCGCGTTTTGCGCCGTTTCCTGTCGCGGGCACTAGGCCGACCCCCACAAGTGAGGTACCATTTTTCTCGTAGGACTTTGGGGAACGCGGGGTGGGTGGAAATTTGTGGATCCATGCAGATTCCAGAACTTTCCATCACAGAAATGTGGGGAAAATGTGTGTTTTTTGTCAATTTTTTACGTTTGCAAGGGATTCTGGGTATCAGACCATGGTGGGAGGCAGTCAAGTCACCCCATCCTGGATTCCCCTGGGTGTCTAGTTTTAAAAAATGTATAGGTTTGCTAGGTTTCCCTAGGTGCCGGCAGGGCTAGGGTTAAAAAACTACAGCTCGTCACTTTGCCAAAAAAGGGTCATTTTTCACTGCAAAATTGAGGTGTGACCACGTTGCGTTTTGTGCCGTTTCCTGTCGCGGGCACGAGGCCGACCCGCACAAGTGAGGTACCATTTTTCTCGTAGGACTTTGGGGAACGTGGGGTGGGTGGAAATTTGTGGATCCACGCAGATTCCAGAACTTTCCAACACAGAAATGTGGGGAAAATGTGTTTTTTTTGTCAATTGTTTACGTTTGCAAGGGATTCTGGGTAACAGACCATGGTGGGAGGCAGTCAAGTCACCCCATCCTGGAGTCCCCTGGGTGTCTAGTTTTCAAAAATGTATAGGTTTGCTAGGTTTCCCTAGGTGCCGGCAGGGCTAGGGTTCAAAGACTACAGCTAGTCACTTTGCCAAAAAGGGGTAATTTTTTCACTGCAAAATTGAGGTGTGACCACGTTGCGTTTTGCGCCGTTTCCTGTCGCGGGCACTATGCCGACCCGCACAAGTGAGGTACCATTTTTCTCGTAGGACTTTGGGGAACACGGGGTGGTTGGAAATTTGTGGATCCACGCAGATTCCAGAACTTTCCATCACAGAAATGTGGGGAAAATGTGTTTTTTTTGTCAATTTTTTACGTTTGCAAGGAATTCTGGGTAACAGACCATGGTGGGAGGCAGTCAAGTCACCCCATCTTGGATTCCCCTGTGTGTCTAGTTTTCAAAAATGTATAGGTTTCCCTAGGTGCCGGCAGGGCTAGGGTTCAAAACCTACAGCTCGTCACTTTGCAAAAAAAGGGTCATTTTTCACTGCAAAATTGAGGTGTGACCACGTCGCGTTTTGCGCCGTTTCCTGTCGCGGGCACTATGCCGACCCGCACAAGTGAGGTACCATTTTTCTCCTAGGACTTTGGGGAACGCGGGGTGGGTGGAAATTTGTGGATCCACGCAGATTCCAGAACTTTCCATCACAGAAATATGGGGAAAATGTGTTTTTTTTGTCAATGTTTTACGTTTGCAAGGGATTCTGGGTAACAGACCATGGTGGGAGGCAGTCAAGTCACCCCATCCTGGATTCCCCTGGGTGTCTAGTTTTCAAAAATGTATAGGTTTGCTAAGTTTCCCTAGGTGCCGGCAGGGCTAGGGTTAAAAAACTACAGCTCGTCACTTTGCCAAAAAAGGGTCATTTTTCACTGCAAAATTGAGGTGTGACCACGTTGCGTTTTGCGCCGTTTCCTGTCGCGGGCACTATGCCGACCCGCACAAGTGAGGTACCATTTTTCTCGTAGGACTTTGGGGAACGCGGGGTGGGTGGAAATTTGTGGATCCACGCAGATTCCAGAACTTTCCATCACAGAAATATGTGGAAAATGTGTTTTTTTTGTCAATTTTTTACGTTTGCAAGGGATTCTGGGTAACAGACCATGGTGGGAGGCAGTCAAGTCACCCCATCCTGGATTCCCCTGGGTGTCTAGTTTACAAAAATGTATAGGTTTGCTAGGTTTCCCTAGGTGCCGGCAGGGCTAGGGTTCAAAAACTACAGCTAGTCACTTTGCCAAAAAAGGGTCATTTTTCACTGCAAAATTGAGGTGTGACCACGTCGCGTTTTGCGCCGTTTCCTGTCGCGGGCACTAGGCCGACCCCCACAAGTGAGGTACCATTTTTCTAGTAGGACTTTGGGGAACGCGGGGTGGGTGGAAATTTGTGGATCCACGCAGATTCCAGAACTTTCCATCACAGAAATGTGGGGAAAATGTGTTTTTTTGGTCAATTTTTTACGTTTGCAAGAGATTCTGGGTATCAGACCATGGTGGGAGGCAGTCAAGTCACCCCATCCTGGATTCCCCTGGGTGTATAGTTTTCAAAAATATATAGGTTTGCTAGGTTTCCCTAGGTGCCGGCAGGGCTAGGGTTCAAAAACTACAGCTCGTCACTTTGCCAAAAAAGGGTCATTTTTCACTGCAAAATTGAGGTGTGACCACGTTGCGTTTTGCGCCGTTTCCTGTCGCGGGCACTATGCCGACCCGCACAAGTGAGGTACCATTTTTCTCGTAGGACTTTGGGGAACGCGGGGTGGGTGGAAATTTGTAGATCCACGCAGATTCCAGAACTTTCCATCACAGAAATGTGGGGAAAATGTATTTTTTTTGTCAATTTTTTACGTTTGCAAAGGGATTCTGGGTAACAGACCATGGTGGGAGGCAGTCAAGTCACCCCATCCTGGATTCCCCTGGGTGTCTAGTTTACAAAAATGTATAGGTTTGCTAGGTTTCCCTAGGTGCCGGCAGGGCTAGGGTTCAAAAACTACAGCTAGTCACTTTACCAAAAAAGGCTCATTTTTCACTGCAAAATTGAGGTGTGACCACGTCGCGTTTTGCGCCGTTTCCTGTCGCGGGCACTAGGCCGACCCGCACAAGTGAGGTACCATTTTTCTTGTAGGACTTTGGGGAACGCGGGGTGGGTGGAAATTTGTGGATCCACGCAGATTCCAGAACTTTCCATCACAGAAATGTGGGGAAAATGTGTTTATTTTGTCAATGTTTTACGTTTGCAAGGGATTCTGGGTAACAGACCATGGTGGGAGGCAGTGAAGTCACCCCATCGTGGATTCCCCTGGGTGTCTAGTTTTCAAAAATGTATAGGTTTGCTAGGTTTCCCTAGGTGCCGGCAGGGCTAGGGTTAAAAAACTACAGCTAGTCACTTTGCCAAAAAAGGGTCATTTTTCACTGCAAAATTGAGGTGTGACCACGTTGCGTTTTGCGCCGTTTCCAGTCGCGGGCACTATGCCGACCCGCACAAGTGAGGTACCATTTTTCTCGTAGGACATTGGGGAACGCGGGGTGGGTGGAAAATTGTGGATCCACGTTGATTCCAGAACTTTCCATCACAGAAATATGGGGAAAATGTGTTTTTTTTGTCAATTTTTTATGTTTGCAAGGGATTCTGGGTAACAGACCATGGTGGGAGGCAGTCAAGTCACCCCATCCTGGATTCCCCTGGGTGTCTAGTTTTCAAAAATGTATAGGTTTGCTAGGTTTCCCTAGGAGCCGGCAGGGCTAGGGTTCAAAAACTACAGCTAGTCACTTTGCCAAAAAAGGGTCATTTTTCACTGCAAAATTGAGGTGTGACCACGTCGCGTTTTGCGCCGTTTCCTGTCGCGGGCACTAGGCCGACCCCCACAAGTGAGGTACCATTTTTCTCGTAGGACTTTGGGGAACGCGGGGTGGGTGGAAATTTGTGGATCCACGCAGATTCCAGAACTTTCCATCACAGAAATATGTGGAAAATGTGTTTTTTTTGTCAATTTTTTACGTTTGCAAGGGATTCTGGGTAACAGACCATGGTGGGAGGCAGTCAAGTCACCCCATCCTGGATTCCCCTGGGTGTCTAGTTTACAAAAATGTATAGGTTTGCTAGGTTTCCTGTAGGAAGGTGGATATCTGACTATGGTTACCCCCAAATTTTTGCCTAGTGTCTAGCTGGTTTTTCGACTTAGTTGGCCTGAGATCCTGCCATTCAGGCTCTCAGGCTATCTGCTCTCTCTGTAAAATGGACTCCATGTACCCTAGGTACATACCCAATTGGTTGGATCACCCTGTCAGCCCCTGTACCAGTGTACACTAGGTACCCAGGGCATTGGTGTATCCAAGGCCTGCCAGGGGCTGAAGCATGTATTATGCCACCCCAGGCTTGGCCTAACAATCTGACACAACTGGCTGATCACTCAGCTGGGGTAAGTTGGTGTAATCACCTCTTACTTAGGTGTAGTATACCTATACCTAAACTTAAATGGGACACCTGGTAACCTATAAGTCACTCCTATGGCAGGCCTTAACAATCCTGAAGGCAGAGTGCTTGGTTCCATGTGAGATGGTGCTCTGGCATGAGCTGAGCCTGTCTGCAGTGGTCGGAACAACTTCCTTCTACTGTTTCCAGATATCGTCATACCATATACTCTTAAGTGCATTATGAACCTCGCGGTTAAATGCTATCTTTGGTTTGGCTTTATCAAAACATGTCGAGTAAGGTGTCATACGAATTGGAATACTAACCCCTCGCCAATTCTGGCGACGGGGTTAGCATTCCACCCTTCTAGAGGGACACGACATGTACAGTGCCTGAAACCCGGGTAAAATCAGACATAGCCTCAGCTCCACAAAATGGATGCTGCCACCACAGACACAAGTCTGCCCTCCTGCTGCTGGGAGTCCTTCCAGCTTGGGAGGTGTGGACAAAGGGTTTCCTGCCAGGGGAGGTGCATGCACCACCCCAGACAGGATTTTGTGTATTGGTCAGGTAGGGCTTGAAAGAAACCAGACATGCCTGTGGCTCACAAGGAGCCTCGGGGCATATGCCAGTTCAAACCGGTCCTGGGGCACACCAGTCCCGGGCCTGGGGCGAGCTGGACAAAGGATTGGGGGTGTAACCACCCCCCTTCCTGGTCCCACCCATAGGGAGGGACCTAGCAGGTAGTCCGGCCCCTAGAATCCGAATAAAGGTAGGAGCTGTGTCCTAAGACTTTAGACATCCTGGAATCAACTTGAAACTAAGAAGAAGACGGGAACTTCGACGCTCTGCCGCACAGAGGACTGAAGCCAATCTCCCCTGTGGTCAGGGAGTGACCACCTTGCTAACGCAAGCACCATCCAGCGAATCACCGTCTGCTTTGCCGCCGCCTCCCGCCGGAGCCCGAGCCCAGAGACTGACAAGACCTGGACCTCCAGACCTCTCACCGCCCGATCCACAGTCCCTGCAAAGAGGAGACCCGTGGAGGCACCGAGACACGTGGAGCCAGCCATCTTGAAACGACTACGACAAGCTGACCAGTGCAACAACCGAGGCTCCCTCCAAGTTGTGCTTTGGGTCCTGAGAAGCCCAACCCTCGAGCAGCATCTGCACCAAAGGTGAGCCCTCCAGCATCTCCACGATCTGCGTGGGGCCCTTCTGCATTTTGCCACTCGACGCGCCTAACCGGTTGCTGGCCCGCTGGCTAGTGGCCATCTTGGCGACGAAATCTACGACAAACACCGCTGGTCTGGTTGCTCCAGACTGGCCCTTGCTCCCCTCCAAAGGAGCGATCCCTCTGACCTTGCTGGTCAGAACCAACAGCTGATTTCCGAATCCTTCTACAATTGCTTTTGCCAAGGCTTGTTTGCTTCGATCAAGTCGCCGACACCGCCGACAGTGAGAGCCTGCGTGGGACAGCTCGTGAGCCGACTCCTGGACGTCGTCGACCTTCAGGGACCACGTGGCTGCGGAGACAAGCTACCCCTCATCACCTGTTTGCACCCGACATCGCCTGGTACCCACCTGGTGCCACGCTGGTCACTGGCTAGTGACTGTGAACACTGTCCCCTCTGCTTACAGGTCTTCAACCTCTCCGATCCACCCTTGGATCCACCGCATCTCTACCGGACCGACCGCCTGCAGCATCTTTGTCCCAGGCTCAACGGAACAGATAGAAGAAACCCGACGCACTTTGAGGCCTATGCACCCGCTTCCTGTGGGTGAGGTAAAGCTGGTACTCCGGTGCCCATGTGTAGTAATACATCTCTAGTGCCTGTGTTCCAAATCTTAAGTTCCTAGTCAACCCGGAAGATCTCCTTTGCAGTAACTTTGTACTTTTTACGCACCCATTGAAACCTATGGGAGCACGCGTGTGACTATTTGCTCTGCACACGCCACCCGTGGACCTCCTGGTCACTAACTGACGTTAGCTCCTTGTAGGCCCAGCGATTCTAGAGGCCTTAGGCCTTTTCCCTTTTCTGTTCGTGGTACTTATACCACTATTTTAGTATATGGTTTGAGTGGCCACCAGGGCCTATCCATATAACGTGCAACTTCTGTGTATTCTGTGATAATCTTGTTTGACGATTTGTGCTCCTGTGCTCATAAAGAGACTAGGGGTTACTTTGAGAAATAAATACATATATATTTTGAATATATATCTGTGTGGTGTCCTTTCATTGGTATAAAAGGGGGTTGCATTTGGTAAAACAGCTGGCTTAACACGCATCACGAGTTTAGCCTCAAAGACTGCTTAGCCTACGCTACCACTAGGGCAGCTAGTCCGAAAAGGTTGACTTACAACCACACCATAAGGGTTGCTTGGCATGGTACAAGGTGATCACTTTAACTAGTGAGCATCATATACCAGGCCAACTTCTCACATTGGTGAGCAGCGGTTGGATTTGAGCTTGCTGTGTTTTACCATTGTAATCTCTTGGTTACCAATTGAAAGATCACATAGGTACCTGTAGGTACATATAAAACAAGATTAGATATACTTAAGTTCTACTGAACTTAGTTGTTGTAGAGCAAAGGGAGTAGCACACCCTGACTACAACTACTAGATAGGTTTAGTAGGTAAACCCAAGTGTAGGTAGATTGCAACACATCCACCCACACTTAAGAGCAATGGCCGGGGCAGAGGGGTCCACTGTACCCATCTCTGTCGAGAGTGACCCCCAGAGGGCACCAACCAGCTTTGCTACCCTTAATCAGAATGAGCTCAGGCATTTGGCAACTCTTAGAGGCCTTAAACAGCCCAAGAACCCAAACTCTGCTGAGCTCAGAGAGCTCTTACAGAATGATGAGAATCAGAGAGCACTCAAGAAAGCTTCCCAGTTAGCCCCCTTAGGGACAGGAACAGGAGGCCCCCCTTCTGAAGATGCCACTGAAGTACCCCTTCCCAATAGTCACCCCTTAGATGGGATGCCTACCACAGAGGAAGAAAGTGATGGGGATACAGATGTGAGTGGGGATGAAGGGAGAACTAGCCCAGTGCCAAGTGTTATACTTGGCCCAGCTAAACTAAGGCTATTGGGGACTGACAGTGGGTTCACCCCATTGGATCTCCCCAGTGGACTTAACACAGGGCTTGGAAGGCAAAGGAATCGCTCAGGTGACTCCAATGCTTCCCATGGCTCTAGAGGCTCTCAAGGTCACTCCAGAAGGAGACTGACCACCCCTCAGAGGAGGGAACATGAGGCCAGAATGCAGGAAGCCCAGCTGAGGATCAGGAAGCAGGAGCTAGAAGTAGCCCTGATGGAAGAAAAACTGAGCAAGGCTAGGCAGCATAGAGAGAGTGGGTCTATACCCACTGGTGGCAGCAATGTCCCTAGGGACAAAGATAGGGTCTTTGACAATAGGAACCTGTCCAAGATTGTGCCCCCCTACAAAAGTGGGGATGACATCCACAAATGGATGACTGCTCTTGAGAGAGCCTGCAAAGTGCAGCAGGTTCCTGAAGACCAGTGGGCAGCAATCTTATGGCTCTCCTTTGAGGGGAGAGGCAGAGATAGACTCCTCACTGTTAGAGAAGAGGATGTCAGAAATTACAGAGTCCTGAAGAGTGTCCTAGTTGATGGGTTAGGCTTAACCACTGAACAGTACAGGTTAATGTTCAGAGACACCCAGAAGACACAGACTCAGGACTGGTCTGAATATGTGGAATGTGCCACTAAGGCTTTGGAGGGTTGGTTGCTGGGAAGTAAGGTGTCTGATTATACAGGATTGTACAATTTGATGATGAGAGAGCAGATTTTAAGTAATTGTCAAAACCAGCTTCTCCATCAACACCTGGTAGACTCAGATTTGACCTCTCCCCAAGAATTGGGAAAGAGGGCAGATAAATGGGTCAGGACCAGGATCAGGCCTAAAAACCAGGGTGGTGACCAAAAGAAAGATACCACCAAGCCTCAAGAGAAGGGTGGGGATAAAGAAAAAGAGAAACCTTCCTCAGGGCCCCAAAACTCCACACAGGGTGGTGGGTCCCAAGCTCCCTCCTCTACCACAGCTAAAAAGCCCTACTGCCATGAGTGTAAAACTCCTGGGCATTGGAAAACTGACAGCGGTTGCCCAAGGGCTAAAAACAAAACTGTTCCTCCAATTACTCCTGTCACACCACCTATTACTGTCAGCAGTAATCCCCCAGGTGGTGGGAGTGCCCCCAGAAATCTGGGTGGGTTTACTTGGGGAACACAGGGGGACCCTGGCTTAGCCAATTCCCCTACAGCAACCACTCTTGTCTGTGATGGTGGCATGGGGTTTGCCAACTTCACTGCCTGTCCCAACACTTTGGGTAGGTACAGACAGGAGCCCTACATCAATGGTACAAAAGCTGAGGCCTACAGAGACACTGGGGCTAGCATCACAATGGTGGCCCATTGGCTAGTTCCCTCTGAGCAGCTTTTGCCCGGTTTCTCCTACCAGGTGACTAACATTGATGGCAAACAGAACAGTCATCCCATGGCAGAGGTATGTCTCAGCTGGGGAGGGGTCACTGGCCCTAAAAGGGTAGCAGTGTCCCCAACCTTGCCTGTAGACTGCTTACTGGGGAATGACTTAGAACTCTCAGCTTGGGCTGGAGTTGAACAAGACACCCATTCTAAAATGGTAGGCCTTTCACAAAAGGGTAGGGGGGTTGTGCCATTCACAACCCCTGTCCAAATAGATTTCCTCCCTGAAAAGGTTGGAAGGGCAGTGGTAGCCACAGCCCAGGCACAGACAGACTTCCCTGTAGGGACTGGCAGAGCTGTGACAGTCACAGCTCAAACACAAACTGAGTGCCCCCCTGAAAAGGTTGGCAAGGCTGTAATGGTCTCAGCCTATACTCAGACTGACATAGGTGTAGTGAAGCCTGAAACAATGGATCACTCCACACAAACTGAGAGTAGTGGGGAGGAAGAAAAGTCTCCCTCTCCCCAGACATTAGGAAAAGGTCAGCCTCCTCAGGGATCTGACCTCACCCCTTGTGAAGGAACTGCCCCAGAGGTAGCCAGGCCTGGCCTGGCAGAGCCTCTGATGTCAGTGGCCCCTTCCAAGGTGGGATCCAGTCTGGTGCAGGTAGCCTGCCTCTCTCTACCCTGCCTCAGTCAGCCCAGGGCTGCAGAGGTCAGGGAGGCCAGTGGACCCCCAGAGGGCCCCTGTCCACAAGAACCCCCCCATCAAAAGAATGAGGATTGCCTGGCTAGTAGCCCTAGTCAGGTGATGGGTAAAAACATTCCTGAGGGATCTCCTTTACAGGTAGTTAGGGACCTCCCCCAGGGGGATTCTGTTGGGCACAGGCAAACATGAGACCTTAGGGCCCCAAACCTGACCTGTCCCTCCAGTAAGCCCACAAAAGGGACCCAGCCTCCAGCTTTAGGTAGCCAGAGGCTGACCCTGAGAGCACAGTGCAACTCAGTTAAAGAAAGAAAGGCATCCATGGTGGAGGATGATTGGAGGAAGCTGAGGCCTCACTTTGAGGACACTCACTTCAGTACTCCATCTCAACACCAGCCTTTTACTTTGCCAAGACACACCACAGGTAGAGATTCCCTATGGTGGAGACCCTCTGATACCCTTAGGGTGAGGGATTGCTTAGTGGACCATGAGACAGGGGGTAACCATGCCAGTGCTGGTTCCTCCTTATATGGCCACTTGGGCAATATAGGCTTACCTGGTCAAGGTCAGCCTTATCTCCCTTCGTTTGGGGGGGGGTTGTGTAGGAAGGTGGATATCTGACTATGGTTACCCCCAAATTTTTGCCTAGTGTCTAGCTGGTTTTTCGACTTAGTTGGCCTGAGATCCTGCCATTCAGGCTCTCAGGCTATCTGCTCTCTCTGTAAAATGGACTCCATGTACCCTAGGTACATACCCAATTGGTTGGATCACCCTGTCAGCCCCTGTACCAGTGTACACTAGGTACCCAGGGCATTGGTGTACCCAAGGCCTGCCAGGGGCTGCAGCATGTATTATGCCACCCCAGGCTTGGCCTAACAATCAGACATCCTGGAATCAACTTGAAACTAAGAAGAAGACGGGAACTTCGACATTCTGCTGCACAGAAGACTGAAGAAAATCTCCCCTGTGGTCAGGGAGTGACCACCTTGCTAACGCAAGCACCATCCAGCGAATCACCGTCTGCTTTGCCGCCGCCTCCCGCCGGAGCCCGAGCCCAGAGACTGACAAGACCTGGACCTCCAGACCTCTCACCGCCCGATCCACAGTCCCTGCAAAGAAGAGACCCGTGGAGGCACCGAGACACGTGGAGCCAGCCATCTTGAAACGACCACGACAAGCTGACCAGTGCAACAACCGAGGCTCCCTCCAAGTTGTGCTTTGGGTCCTGAGAAGCCCAACACTCGAGCAGCATCTGCACCAAAGGTGAGCCCTCCAGCATCTCCACGATCTGCGTGGGGCCCTTCTGCATTTTGCCACTCGACGCGCCTAACCGGTTGCTGGCCCGCTGGCTAGTGGCCATCTTGGCGACGAAATCTACGACAAACACCGCTGGTCTGGTTGCTCCAGACTGGCCCTTGCTCCCCTCCAAAGGAGCAATCCATCTGACCTTGCTGGTCAGAACCAACAGCTGATTTCCGAATCCTCCTGCAATTGCTTTTGCCAAGGCTTGTTTGCTTCGATCAAGTCGCCAACACCGCCGACAGCGAGAGCCTGCGTGGGACAGCTCGTGAGCCGACTCCTGGACGTCGTCGACCTTCAGGGACCACGTGGCTGCGGAGACAAGCTACCCCTCATCACCTGTTTGCACCCGACATCGCCTGGTACCCACCTGGTGCCACGCTGGTCACTGGCTAGTGACTGTGAACACTGTCCCCTCTGCTTACAGGTCTTCAACATCTCCGATCCACTCTTGGATCCACTGCATCTCTTCCCGACCGACCGCCTGCAGCATCTTTGTCCCAGGCTCAACGGAACAGATAGAAGAAACCCGACGCACTTTGAGGCCTATGCACCCGCTTCCTGTGGATGAGGTAAAGCTGGTACTCCGGTGCCCATGTGTAGTAATACATCTCTAGTGCCTGTGTTCCAAATCTTAAGTTCCTAGGTCATCCGGAAGATTCCTTTTGCAGTAACTTTGTACTTTTTACGCACCCATTGAAACCTATGGGAGCACGCGTGTGACTATTTGCTCTGCACACGCCACCCGTGGACCTCCTGGTCACTAACTGACGTTAGCTCCTTGTAGGCCCAGCGATTCTAGAGGCCCTAGGCCTTTTCCCTTTTCTGTTCGTGGTACTTATACCACTATTTTAGTATATGGTTCGAGTGGCCACCAGGGCCTATCCATATAAAGTGCAACTTCTGTGTATTCTGTGATAATCTTGTTTGACGATTTGTGCTCCTGTGCTCATAAAGAGACTAGGGGTTACTTTGAGAAATAAATACATATATATTTTGAATATATATCTGTGTGGTGTCCTTTCATTGGTATAAAAGGGGGTTACATTTGGTAAAACAGCTGGCTTAACACGCTTCACGAGTTTAGCCTCAAAGACTGCTTAGCCTACGCTACCACTAGGGCAGCTAGTCCGAAAAGGTTGACTTACAACCACACCATAAGGGTTGCTTGGCATGGTACAAGGTGATCACTTTAACTAGTGAGCATCATATACCAGGCCAACTTCTCACACGGGGACTATGCCGACCCGCACAAGTGAGGTACCATTTTTCTCGTAGGACTTTGGGGAACGCGGGGTGGGTGGAAATTTGTGGATCCACGCAGATTCCAGAACTTTCCATCACAGAAATGTGGGGAAAATGTGTTTTTTTTGTCAATGTTTTACATTTGCAAGGGATTCTGGGTAACAGACCATGGTGGGAGGCAGTCAAGTCACCCCATCCTGTATTCCCCTGGGTGTCTAGTTTACAAAAATGTATAGGTTTGCTAGGTTTCCCTAGGTGCCGGCAGGGCTAGGGTTAAAAAACTACAGCTCGTCACTTTGCCAAAAAAGGGTCATTTTTCACTGCAAAATTGAGGTGTGACCACGTTGCGTTTTGCGCCGTTTCCTGTCGCGGGCACTATGCCGACCCACACAAGTGAGGTACCATTTTTCTCGTAGGACTTTGGGGAACGCGGGGTGGGTGGAAATTTGTGGATCCACGCAGATTCCAGAACTTTCCATCACAGAAATATGTAGAAAATGTGTTTTTTTTGTCAATTTTTTACGTTTGCAAGGGATTCTGGGTAACAGACCATGGTGGGAGGCAGTCAAGTCACCCCATCCTGGATTCCCCTGGGTGTCTAGTTTACAAAAATGTATAGGTTTGCTAGGTTTCCCTAGGTGCCGGCAGGGCTAGGGTTCATAAACTACAGCTAGTCACTTTGCCAAAAAAGGGTCATTTTTCACTGCAAAATTGAGGTGTGACCACGTCGCGTTTTGCGCCGT
Organism: Triturus cristatus; assembly: GCF_964204655.1. NCBI lineage: Eukaryota > Metazoa > Chordata > Amphibia > Caudata > Salamandridae > Triturus > Triturus cristatus. Next base: position 54,076 of record NW_028188337.1, on the reverse strand, counting down.
TTCCTGTCGCGGGCACTAGGCCGACCCCCACAAGTGAGGTACCATTTTTCTCGTAGGACTTTGGGGAACGTGGGGTGGGTGGAAATTTGTGGATCCACGCAGATTCCAGAACTTTCCATCACAGAAATGTGGGGAAAATGTGTTTTTTTTGTCAATTTTTTACGTTTGCAAGGGATTCTGGGTATCAGACCATGGTGGGAGGCAGTCAAGTAACCCCATCCTGGATTCCCCTGGGTGTCTAGTTTTCAAAAATGTATAGGTTTGCTAGGTTTCCCTAGGTGCCGGCAGGGCTAGGGTTCAAAAACTACAGCTCGTCACTTTACCAAAAAAGGGTCATTTTTCACTGCAAAATTGAGGTGTGACCACGTCGCGTTTTGCGCCGTTTCCTGTCGCGGGCACTAGGCCGACCCACACAAGTGAGGTACCATTTGTCTCATAGGACTTTGGGGAACGCGGGGTGGGTGGAAATTTGTGGATCCAAGCAGATTCCAGAACTTTCCATCACAGAAATGTGGGGAAAATGTGTTTTTTTTGTCAATTGTTTACGTTTGCAAGGGATTCTGGGTAACAGACCATGGTGGGAGGCAGTCAAGTCACCCCATCCTGGATTCCCCTGGGTGTCTAGTTTTCAAAAATGTATAGGTTTGCTAGGTTTCCCTAGGTGCCGGCAGGGCTAGGGTTCAAAAACTACAGCTCGTCACTTTGCCAAAAAAGGGTCATTTTTCACTGCAAAATTGAGGTGTGACCACGTTGCGTTTTGCGCCGTTTCCTGTCGCGGGCACTAGGCCGACCCGCACAAGTGAGGTACCATTTTTCTCGTAGGACTTTGGGGAACGCGGGGTGGGTGGAAATTTGTGGATCCACGCAGATTCCAGAACTTTCCATCACAGAAATGTGGGGAAAATGTGTTTTTTTTGTTAATTTATTACGTTTGCAAGGGATTCTGGGTAACAGACCATGGTGGGAGGCAGTCAAGTCACCCCATCCTGGATTCCCCTGGGTGTCTAGTTTTCAAAAATATATAGGTTTGCTAGGTTTCCCTAGGTGCCGGCAGGGCTAGGGTTCAAAAACTACAGCTTGTCACTTTGCCAAAAAAGGGTCATTTTTCACTGCAAAATTGAGGTGTGACCACGTTGCGTTTTGTGTCGTTTCCTGTCGCGGGCACTATGCCGACCCGCACAAGTGAGGTACCATTTTTCTCGTAGGACATTGGGGAACGCGGGGTGGGTGGAAATTTGTGGATCCTTGCAGATTCCAGAACTTTCCATCACAGAAATGTGGGGAAAATGTGGTTTTTTTGTCAATTTTTTACGTTTGCAAGGGATTCTGGGTAACAGACCATGGTGGGAGGCAGTCAAGTCACCCCATCCTGGATTCCCCTGGGTGTTTAGTTTACAAAAATGTATAGGTTTGCTAGATTTCCCTAGGTGCCGGCAGGGCTAGGGTTAAAAAACTACAGCTAGTCACTTTGCCAAAAAAGGGTCATTTTTCACTGCAAAATTGAGGTGTGACCACGTCGCGTTTTGCGCCGTTTCCTGTCGCGGGCACTAGGCCGACCCCCACAAGTGAGGTACCATTTTTCTCGTAGGACTTTGGGGAACGCGGGGTGGGTGGAAATTTGTGGATCCACGCAGGTTCCAGAACTTTCCATCACAGAAATATGGGGAAAATGTGTTTTTTTTGTCAATTGTTTACGTTTGCAAGGGATTCTGGGTATCAGACCATGGTGGGAGGCAGTCAAGTCACCCCATCCTGGATTCCCCTGGGTGTCTAGTTTTCAAAAATGTATAGGTTTGCTAGGTTTCCCTAGGTGCCGGCAGGGCTAAGGTTCAAAAACTACAGCTCGTCACTTTGCCAAAAAAGGGTCATTTTTCACTGCAAAATTGAGGTGTGACCACGTTGCGTTTTGCGCCGTTTCCTGTCGCGGGCACTATGCCGACCCGCACAAGTGAGGTACCATTTTTCTCGTAGGACTTTGGGGAACGCGGGGTGGGTGGAAATTTGTAGATCCACGCAGATTCCAGAACTTTCCATCACAGAAATGTGGGGAAAATGTGTTTTTTTTGTCAATTTTTTACGTTTGCAAGGGATTCTGGGTAACAGACCATGGTGGGAGGCAGTCAAGTCACCCCATCCTGGATTCCCCTGGGTGTCTAGGTTTCAAAAATGTATAGGTTTGCTAGGTTTCCCTAGGTGCCGGCAGGGCTAGGGTTAAAAACTACAGCTCGTCACTTTGCCAAAAAAGGGTCATTTTTCACTGCAAAATTGAGGTGTGACCACGTTGCGTTTTGCGCCGTTTCCTGTCACGGGCACGAGGCCGGCCCGCACAAGTGAGGTACCATTTTTCTCGTAGGACTTTGGGGAACGTGGGGTGGGTGGAAATTTGTGGATCCACGCAGTTCCAGAACTTTCCAACACAGAAATGTGGGGAAAATGTGTTTTTTTTGTCAATTGTTTATGTTTGCAAGGGATTCTGGGTAACAGACCATGGTGGGAGGCAGTCAAGTCACCCCATCCTGGATTCCCCTGGGTGTCTAGTTTAAAAAAATGTATAGGTTTGCTAGGTTTCCCTAGGTGCCGGCAGGGCTAGGGTTCAAAAACTACAGCTAGTCACTTTGCCAAAAAGGGGTAATTTTTTCACTGCAAAATTGAGGTGTGACCACGTTGCGTTTTGCGCCGTTTCCTGTCGCGGGCACTATGCCGACCCGCACAAGTGAGGTACCATTTTTCTCGTAGGACTTTGGGGAACACGGGGTGGGTGGAAATTTGTGGATCCACGCAGATTCCAGAACTTTCCATCACAGAAATGTGGGGAAAATGTGTTTTTTTTGTCAATTTTTTACGTTTGCAAGGAATTCTGGGTAACAGACCATGGTGGGAGGCAGTCAAGTCACCCCATCTTGGATTCCCCTGCGTGTCTAGTTTTCAAAAATGTATAGGTTTCCTAGGTTTCCCTAGGTGCCGGCAGGGCTAGGGTTCAAAACCTACAGCTCGTCACTTTGCCAAAAAAGGGTCATTTTTCACTGCAAAATTGAGGTGTGACCACGTTGCGTTTTGCGCCGTTTCCTGTCGCGGGCACTAAGCCGACCCGCACAAGTGAGGTACCATTTTTCTCGTAGGACTTTGGGGAACGCGGGGTGGGTGGAAATTTGTGGATCCACGCAGATTCCAGAACTTTCCATCACAGAAATGTGGGGAAAATGTGTTTTTTTTGTTAATTTATTACGTTTGCAAGGGATTCTGGGTAACAGACCATGGTGGGAGGCAGTCAAGTCACCCCATCCTGGATTCCCCTGGGTGTCTAGTTTTCAAAAATATATAGGTTTGCTAGGTTTCCCTAGGTGCCGGCAGGGCTAGGGTTCAAAAACTACAGCTTGTCACTTTGCCAAAAAAGGGTCATTTTTCACTGCAAAATAGAGGTGTGACCACGTTGCGTTTTGTGTCGTTTCCTGTCGCGGGCACTATGTCGACCCGCACAAGTGAGGTACCATTTTTCTCGTAGGACATTGGGGAACGCGGGGTGGGTGGAAATTTGTGGATCCACGCAGATTCCAGAACTTTCCATCACAGAAATGTGGGGAAAATGTGTTTTTTTTGTCAATTTTTTACGCTTGCAAGGGATTCTGGGTAACAGACCATGGTGGGAGGCAGTCAAGTCACCCCATCCTGGATTCCCCTGGGTGTTTAGTTTACAAAAATGTATAGGTTTGCTAGGTTTCCCTAGGTGCCGGCAGGGCTAGGGTTCAAAAACTACAGCTAGTCACTTTGCCAAAAAAGGGTCATTTTTCACTGCAAAATTGCGGTGTGACCACGTCGCGTTTTGCGCCGTTTCCTGTCGCGGGCACTAGGCCGACCCCCACAAGTGAGGTACCATTTTTCTCGTAGGACTTTGGGGAACGCGGGGTGGGTGGAAATTTGTGGATCCACGCAGGTTCCAGAACTTTCCATCACAGAAATGTGGGGAAAATGTGTTTTTTTTGTCAATTGTTTACGTTTGCAAGGGATTCTGGGTATCAGACCATGGTGGGAGGCAGTCAAGTCACCCCATCCTGGATTCCCCTGGGTGTCTAGTTTTCAAAAATGTATAGGTTTGCTAGGTTTCCCTAGGTGCCGGCAGGGCTAAGGTTCAAAAACTACAGCTCGTCACTTTGCCAAAAAAGGGTCATTTTTCACTGCAAAATTGAGGTGTGACCACGTTGCGTTTTGCGCCGTTTCCTGTCGCGGGCACTATGCCGACCCGCACAAGTGAGGTACCATTTTTCTCGTAGGACTTTGGGGAACGCGGGGTGGGTGGAAATTTGTAGATCCACGCAGATTCCAGAACTTTCCATCACAGAAATGTGGGGAAAATGTGTTTTTTTTGTCAATTTTTTATGTTTGCAAGGGATTCTGGGTAACAGACCATGGTGGGAGGCAGTCAAGTCACCCCATCCTGGATTCCCCTGGGTGTCTAGTTTTAAAAAATGTATAGGTTTGCTAGGTTTCCCTAAGTGCCGGCAGGGCTAGGGTTCAAAAACTACAGCTCGTCACTTTGCCAAAAAAGGGTCATTTTTCACTGCAAAATTGAGGTGTGACCACGTTGCGTTTTGCGCCGTTTCCTGTCGCGGGGACTATGCCGACCCGCACAAGTGAGGTACCATTTTTCTCGTAGGACTTTGGGGAACGCGGGGTGGGTGGAAATTTGTGGATCCACGCAGATTCCAGAACTTTCCATCACAGAAATGTGGGGAAAATGTGTTTTTTTTGTCAATGTTTTACGTTTGCAAGGGATTCTGGGTAACAGACCATGGTGGGAGGCAGTCAAGTCACCCCATCCTGTATTCCCCTGGGTGTCTAGTTTTCAAAAATGTATAGGTTTGCTAGGTTTCCCTAGGTGCCGGCAGGGCTAGGGTTCAAAAACTACAGCTAGTCACTTTGCCAAAAAAGGGTCATTTTTCACTGCAAAATTGCGGTGTGACCACGTCGCGTTTTGCGCCGTTTCCTGTCGCGGGCACTAGGCCGACCCCCACAAGTGAGGTACCATTTTTCTCGTAGGACTTTGGGGAACGCGGGGTGGGTGGAAATTTGTGGATCCACGCAGGTTCCAGAACTTTCCATCACAGAAATGTGGGGAAAATGTGTTTTTTTTGTCAATTGTTTACGTTTGCAAGGGATTCTGGGTATCAGACCATGGTGGGAGGCAGTCAAGTCACCCCATCCTGGATTCCCCTGGGTGTCTAGTTTTCAAAAATGTATAGGTTTGCTAGGTTTCCCTAGGTGCCGGCAGGGCTAAGGTTCAAAAACTACAGCTCGTCACTTTGCCAAAAAAGGGTCATTTTTCACTGCAAAATTGAGGTGTGACCACGTTGCGTTTTGCGCCGTTTCCTGTCGCGGGCACTATGCCGACCCGCACAAGTGAGGTACCATTTTTCTCGTAGGACTTTGGGGAACGCGGGGTGGGTGGAAATTTGTAGATCCACGCAGATTCCAGAACTTTCCATCACAGAAATGTGGGGAAAATGTGTTTTTTTTGTCAATTTTTTATGTTTGCAAGGGATTCTGGGTAACAGACCATGGTGGGAGGCAGTCAAGTCACCCCATCCTGGATTCCCCTGGGTGTCTAGTTTTAAAAAATGTATAGGTTTGCTAGGTTTCCCTAAGTGCCGGCAGGGCTAGGGTTCAAAAACTACAGCTCGTCACTTTGCCAAAAAAGGGTCATTTTTCACTGCAAAATTGAGGTGTGACCACGTTGCGTTTTGCGCCGTTTCCTGTCGCGGGGACTATGCCGACCCGCACAAGTGAGGTACCATTTTTCTCGTAGGACTTTGGGGAACGCGGGGTGGGTGGAAATTTGTGGATCCACGCAGATTCCAGAACTTTCCATCACAGAAATGTGGGGAAAATGTGTTTTTTTTGTCAATGTTTTACGTTTGCAAGGGATTCTGGGTAACAGACCATGGTGGGAGGCAGTCAAGTCACCCCATCCTGTATTCCCCTGGGTGTCTAGTTTTCAAAAATGTATAGGTTTGCTAGGTTTCCCTAGGTGCCGGCAGGGCTAGGGTTAAAAAACTACAGCTCGTCACTTTGCCAAAAAAGGGTCATTTTTCACTGCAAAATTGAGGTGTGACCACGTTGCGTTTTGCGCCGTTTCCTGTCGCGGGCACTATGCCGACCCACACAAGTGAGGTACCATTTTTCTCGTAGGACTTTGGGGAACGCGGGGTGGGTAGAAATTTGTGGATCCACGCAGATTCCAGAACTTTCCATCACAGAAATATGTAGAAAATGTGTTTTTTTTGTCAATTTTTTACGTTTGCAAGGGATTCTGGGTAACAGACCATGGTGGGAGGCAGTCAAGTCACCCCATCCTGGATTCCCCTGGGTGTCTAGTTTACAAAAATGTATAGGTTTGCTAGGTTTCCCTAGGTGCCGGCAGGGCTATGGTTCATAAACTACAGCTAGTCACTTTGCCAAAAAAGGGTCATTTTTCACTGCAAAATTGAGGTGTGACCACGTCGCGTTTTGCGCCGTTTCCTGTCGCGGGCACTAGGCCGACCCCCACAAGTGAGGTACCATTTTTCTCGTAGGACTTTGGGGAACGTGGGGTGGATGGAAATTTGTGGATCCACGCAGATTCCAGAACTTTCCATCACAGAAATGTGGGGAAAATGTGTTTTTTTTGTCAATTTTTTACGTTTGCAAGGGATTCTGGGTATCAGACCATGGTGGGAGGCAGTCAAGTAACCCCATCCTGGATTCCCCTGGGTGTCTAGTTTTCAAAAATGTATAGGTTTGCTAGGTTTCCCTAGGTGCCGGCAGGGCTAGGGTTCAAAAACTACAGCTCGTCACTTTACCAAAAAAGGGTCATTTTTCACTGCAAAATTGAGGTGTGACCACGTCGCGTTTTGCGCCGTTTTCTGTCGCGGGCACTAGGCCGACCCACACAAGTGAGGTACCATTTGTCTCATAGGACTTTGGGGAACGCGGGGTGGGTGGAAATTTGTGGATCCACGCAGATTCCAGAACTTTCCATCACAGAAATGTGGGGAAAATGTGTTTTTTTTGTCAATTGTTTACGTTTGCAAGGGATTCTGGGTAACAGACCATGGTGGGAGGCAGTCAAGTCACCCCATCCTGGATTCCCCTGGGTGTCTAGTTTTCAAAAATGTATAGGTTTGCTAGGTTTCCCTAGGTGCCGGCAGGGCTAGGGTTCAAAAACTACAGCTCGTCACTTTGCCAAAAAAGGGTCATTTTTCACTGCAAAATTGAGGTGTGACCACGTTGCGTTTTGCGCCGTTTCCTGTCGCGGGCACTAGGCCGACCCGCACAAGTGAGGTACCATTTTTCTCGTAGGACTTTGGGGAACGCGGGGTGGGTGGAAATTTGTGGATCCACGCAGATTCCAGAACTTTCAATCACAGAAATGTGGGGAAAATGTGTTTTTTTTGTTAATTTATTACGTTTGCAAGGGATTCTGGGTAACAGACCATGGTGGGAGGCAGTCAAGTCACCCCATCCTGGATTCCCCTGGGTGTCTAGTTTTCAAAAATATATAGGTTTGCTAGGTTTCCCTAGGTGCCGGCAGGGCTAGGGTTCAAAAACTACAGCTTGTCACTTTGCCAAAAAAGGGTCATTTTTCACTGCAAAATTGAGGTGTGACCACGTTGCGTTTTGTGTCGTTTCCTGTCGCGGGCACTATGCCGACCCGCACAAGTGAGGTACCATTTTTCTCGTAGGACATTGGGGAACACGGGGTGGGTGGAAATTTGTGGATCCACGCAGATTCCAGAACTTTCCATCACAGAAATGTGGGGAAAATGTGTTTTTTTTGACAATTTTTTACGTTTGCAAGGGATTCTGGGTAACAGACCATGGTGGGAGGCAGTCAAGTCACCCCATCCTGGATTCCCCTGGGTGTCTAGTTTTAAAAAATGTATAGGTTTGCTAGGTTTCCCTAGGTGCCGGCAGGGCTAGGGTTAAAAAACTACAGCTCGTCACTTTGCCAAAAAAGGGTCATTTTTCACTGCAAAATTGAGGTGTGACCACGTCGCGTTTTGCGCCGTTTCCTGTCGCGGGCACTAGGCCGACCCCCACAAGTGAGGTACCATTTTTCTCGTAGGACTTTGGGGAACGCGGGGTGGGTGGAAATTTGTGGATCCACGCAGGTTCCAGAACTTTCCATCACAGAAATATGGGGAAAATGTGTTTTTTTTGTCAATTGTTTACGTTTGCAAGGGATTCTGGGTATCAGACCATGGTGGGAGGCAGTCAAGTCACCCCATCCTGGATTCCCCTGGGTGTCTAGTTTTCAAAAATGTATAGGTTTGCTAGGTTTCCCTAGGTGCCGGCAGGGCTAAGGTTCAAAAACTACAGCTCGTCACTTTGCCAAAAAAGGGTCATTTTTCACTGCAAAATTGAGGTGTGACCACGTTGCGTTTTGCGCCGTTTCCTGTCGCGGGCACTATGCCGACCCACACAAGTGAGGTACCATTTTTCTCGTAGGACTTTGGGGAACGCGGGGTGGGTGGAAATTTGTAGATCCACGCAGATTCCAGAACTTTCCATCACAGAAATGTGGGGAAAATGTGTTTTTTTTGTCAATTTTTTACGTTTGCAAGGGATTCTGGGTAACAGACCATGGTGGGAGGCAGTCAAGTCAACCCATCCTGGATTCCCCTGGGTGTCTAGGTTTCAAAAATGTATAGGTTTGCTAGGTTTCCCTAGGTGCCGGCAGGGCTAGGGTTAAAAACTACAGCTCGTCACTTTGCCAAAAAAGGGTCATTTTTCACTGCAAAATTGAGGTGTGACCACGTTGCGTTTTGCGCCGTTTCCTGTCACGGGCACGAGGCCGGCCCGCACAAGTGAGGTACCATTTTTCTCGTAGGACTTTGGGGAACGTGGGGTGGGTGGAAATTTGTGGATCCACGCAGTTCCAGAACTTTCCAACACAGAAATGTGGGGAAAATGTGTTTTTTTTGTCAATTGTTTATGTTTGCAAGGGATTCTGGGTAACAGACCATGGTGGGAGGCAGTCAAGTCACCCCATCCTGGATTCCCCTGGGTGTCTAGTTTTAAAAAATGTATAGGTTTGCTAGGTTTCCCTAGGTGCCGGCAGGGCTAGGGTTCAAAAACTACAGCTAGTCACTTTGCCAAAAAGGGGTAATTTTTTCACTGCAAAATTGAGGTGTGACCACGTTGCGTTTTGCGCCGTTTCCTGTCGCGGGCACTATGCCGACCCGCACAAGTGAGGTACCATTTTTCTCGTAGGACTTTGGGGAACACGGGGTGGGTGGAAATTTGTGGATCCACGCAGATTCCAGAACTTTCCATCACAGAAATGTGGGGAAAATGTGTTTTTTTTGTCAATTTTTTACGTTTGCAAGGAATTCTGGGTAACAGACCATGGTGGGAGGCAGTCAAGTCACCCCATCTTGGATTCCCCTGCGTGTCTAGTTTTCAAAAATGTATAGGTTTCCTAGGTTTCCCTAGGTGCCGGCAGGGCTAGGGTTCAAAACCTACAGCTCGTCACTTTGCCAAAAAAGGGTCATTTTTCACTGCAAAATTGAGGTGTGACCACGTTGCGTTTTGCGCCGTTTCCTGTCGCGGGCACTAGGCCGACCCGCACAAGTGAGGTACCATTTTTCTCGTAGGACTTTGGGGAACGCGGGGTGGGTGGAAATTTGTGGATCCACGCAGATTCCAGAACTTTCCATCACAGAAATGTGGGGAAAATGTGTTTTTTTTGTTAATTTATTACGTTTGCAAGGGATTCTGGGTAACAGACCATGGTGGGAGGCAGTCAAGTCACCCCATCCTGGATTCTACTGGGTGTCTAGTTTTCAAAAATATATAGGTTTGCTAGGTTTCCCTAGGTGCCGGCAGGGCTAGGGTTCAAAAACTACAGCTTGTCACTTTGCCAAAAAAGGGTCATTTTTCACTGCAAAATTGAGGTGTGACCACGTTGCGTTTTGTGTCGTTTCCTGTCGCGGGCACTATGTCGACCCGCACAAGTGAGGTACCATTTTTCTCGTAGGACATTGGGGAACGCGGGGTGGGTGGAAATTTGTGGATCCACGCAGATTCCAGAACTTTCCATCACAGAAATGTGGGGAAAATGTGTTTTTTTTGTCAATTTTTTACGCTTGCAAGGGATTCTGGGTAACAGACCATGGTGGGAGGCAGTCAAGTCACCCCATCCTGGATTCCCCTGGGTGTTTAGTTTACAAAAATGTATAGGTTTGCTAGGTTTCCCTAGGTGCCGGCAGGGCTAGGGTTCAAAAACTACAGCTAGTCACTTTGCCAAAAAAGGGTCATTTTTCACTGCAAAATTGAGGTGTGACCACGTCGCGTTTTGCGCCGTTTCCTGTCGCGGGCACTAGGCCGACCCCCACAAGTGAGGTACCATTTTTCTCGTAGGACTTTGGGGAACGCGGGGTGGGTGGAAATTTGTGGATCCACGCAGGTTCCAGAACTTTCCATCACAGAAATGTGGGGAAAATGTGTTTTTTTTGTCAATTGTTTACGTTTGCAAGGGATTCTGGGTATCAGACCATGGTGGGAGGCAGTCAAGTCACCCCATCCTGGATTCCCCTGGGTGTCTAGTTTTCAAAAATGTATAGGTTTGCTAGGTTTCCCTAGGTGCCGGCAGGGCTAAGGTTCAAAAACTACAGCTCGTCACTTTGCCAAAAAAGGGTCATTTTTCACTGCAAAATTGAGGTGTGACCACGTTGCGTTTTGCGCCGTTTCCTGTCGCGGGCACTATGCCGACCCGCACAAGTGAGGTACCATTTTTCTCGTAGGACTTTGGGGAACGCGGGGTGGGTGGAAATTTGTAGATCCACGCAGATTCCAGAACTTTCCATCACAGAAATGTGGGGAAAATGTGTTTTTTTTGTAAATGTTTTACGTTTGCAAGGGATTCTGGGTAACAGACCATGGTGGGAGGCAGTCAAGTCACCCCATCCTGGATTCCCCTGGGTGTCTAGGTTTCAAAAATGTATAGGTTTGCTAGGTTTCCCTAGGTGCCGGCAGGGCTAGGGTTAAAAACTACAGCTCGTCACTTTGCCAAAAAAGGGTCATTTTTCACTGCAAAATTGAGGTGTGACCACGTTGCGTTTTGCGCCGTTTCCTGTCGCGGGCACGAGGCCGACCCGCACAAGTGAGGTACCATTTTTCTCGTAGGACTTTGGGGAACGTGGGGTGGGTGGAAATTTGTGGATCCACGCAGTTCCAGAACTTTCCAACACAGAAATGTGGGGAAAATGTGTTTTTTTTGTCAATTGTTTACGTTTGCAAGGGATTCTGGGTAACAGACCATGGTGGGAGGCAGTCAAGTCACCCCATCCTGGATTCCCCTGGGTGTCTAGTTTTAAAAAATGTATAGGTTTGCTAGGTTTCCCTAGGTGCCGGCAGGGCTAGGGTTCAAAAACTACAGCTAGTCACTTTGCCAAAAAGGGGTAATTTTTTCACTGCAAAATTGAGGTGTGACCACGTTGCGTTTTGCGCCGTTTCCTGTCGCGGGCACTATGCCGACCCGCACAAGTGAGGTACCATTTTTCTCGTAGGACTTTGGGGAACACGGGGTGGGTGGAAATTTGTGGATCCACGCAGATTCCAGAACTTTCCATCACAGAAATGTGGGGAAAATGTGTTTTTTTTGTCAATTTTTTACGTTTGCAAGGAATTCTGGGTAACAGACCATGGTGGGAGGCAGTCAAGTCACCCCATCTTGGATTCCCCTGCGTGTCTAGTTTTCAAAAATGTATAGGTTTCCTAGGTTTCCCTAGGTGCCGGCAGGGCTAGGGTTCAAAACCTACAGCTCGTCACTTTGCCAAAAAAGGGTCATTTTTCACTGCAAAATTGAGGTGTGACCACGTCGCGTTTTGCGCCGTTTCCTGTCGCGGGCACTAGGCTGACCCGCACAAGTGAGGTACCATTTTTCTCGTAGGACTTTGGGGAACGCGGGGTGGGTGGAAATTCGTGGATCCACGCAGATTCCAGAACTTTCAATCACAGAAATGTGGGGAAAATGTGTTTTTTTTGTCAATTTTTTATGTTTGCAAGGGATTCTGGGTAACACACCATGGTGGGAGGCAGTCAAGTCACCCCATCCTGGATTCCCCTGGGTGTCTAGTTTTCAAAAATGTATAGGTTTGCTAGGTTTCCTTAAGTGCCGGCAGGGCTAGGGTTAAAAAACTACAGCTCGTCACTTTGCCAAAAAAGGGTCATTTTTCACTGCAAAATTGAGGTGTGACCACGTTGCGTTTTGCGCCGTTTCCTGTCGCGGGGACTATGCCGACCCGCACAAGTGAGGTACCATTTTTCTCGTAGGACTTTGGGGAACGCGGGGTGGGTGGAAATTTGTGGATCCACGCAGATTCCAGAACTTTCCATCACAGAAATGTGGGGAAAATGTGTTTTTTTTGTCAATGTTTTACGTTTGCAAGGGATTCTGGGTAACAGACCATGGTGGGAGGCAGTCAAGTCACCCCATCCTGTATTCCCCTGGGTGTCTAGTTTTCAAAAATGTATAGGTTTGCTAGGTTTCCCTAGGTGCCGGCAGGGCTAGGGTTAAAAAACTACAGCTCGTCACTTTGCCAAAAAAGGGTCATTTTTCACTGCAAAATTGAGGTGTGACCACGTTGCGTTTTGCGCCGTTTCCTGTCGCGGGCACTATGCCGACCCACACAAGTGAGGTACCATTTTTCTCGTAGGACTTTGGGGAACGCGGGGTGGGTGGAAATTTGTGGATCCACGCAGATTCCAGAACTTTCCATCACAGAAATATGTAGAAAATGTGTTTTTTTTGTCAATTTTTTACGTTTGCAAGGGATTCTGGGTAACAGACCATGGTGGGAGGCAGTCAAGTCACCCCATCCTGGATTCCCCTGGGTGTCTAGTTTACAAAAATGTATAGGTTTGCTAGGTTTCCCTAGGTGCCGGCAGGGCTAGGGTTCATAAACTACAGCTAGTCACTTTGCCAAAAAAGGGTCATTTTTCACTGCAAAATTGAGGTGTGACCACGTCGCGTTTTGCGCCGTTTCCTGTCGCGGGCACTAGGCCGACCCCCACAAGTGAGGTACCATTTTTCTCGTAGGACTTTGGGGAACGTGGGGTGGGTGGAAATTGGTGGATCCACGCAGATTCCAGAACTTTCCATCACAGAAATGTGGGGAAAATGTGTTTTTTTTGTCAATTTTTTACGTTTGCAAGGGATTCTGGGTATCAGACCATGGTGGGAGGCAGTCAAGTCACCCCATCCTGGATTCCCCTGGGTGTCTAGTTTTCAAAAATGTATAGGTTTGCTAGGTTTCCCTAGGTGCCGGCAGGGCTAGGGTTCAAAAACTACAGCTCGTCACTTTACCAAAAAAGGGTCATTTTTCACTGCAAAATTGAGGTGTGACCACGTCGCGTTTTGCGCCGTTTCCTGTCGCGGGCACTAGGCCGACCCACACAAGTGAGGTACCATTTGTCTCATAGGACTTTGGGGAACGCGGGGTGGGTGGAAATTTGTGGATCCACGCAGATTCCAGAACTTTCCATCACAGAAATGTGGGGAAAATGTGTTTTTTTTGTCAATTGTTTACGTTTGCAAGGGATTCTGGGTAACAGACCATGGTGGGAGGCAGTCAAGTCACCCCATCCTGGATTCCCCTGGGTGTCTAGTTTTCAAAAATGTATAGGTTTCCTAGGTTTCCCTAGGTGCCGGCAGGGCTAGGGTTCAAAAACTACAGCTCGTCACTTTGCCAAAAAAGGGTCATTTTTCACTGCAAAATTGAGGTGTGACCACGTTGCGTTTTGCGCCGTTTCCTGTCGCGGGCACTAGGCCGACCCGCACAAGTGAGGTACCATTTTTCTCGTAGGACTTTGGGGAACGCGGGGTGGGTGGAAATTTGTGGATCCACGCAGATTCCAGAACTTTCCATCACAGAAATGTGGGGAAAATGTGTTTTTTTTGTTAATTTATTACGTTTGCAAGGGATTCTGGGTAACAGACCATGGTGGGAGGCAGTCAAGTCACCCCATCCTGGATTCCCCTGGGTGTCTAGTTTTCAAAAATATATAGGTTTGCTAGGTTTCCCTAGGTGCCGGCAGGGCTAGGGTTCAAAAACTACAGCTTGTCACTTTGCCAAAAAAGGGTCATTTTTCACTGCAAAATTGAGGTGTGACCACGTTGCGTTTTGTGTCGTTTCCTGTCGCGGGCACTATGCCGACCCGCACAAGTGAGGTACCATTTTTCTCGTAGGACATTGGGGAACGCAGGGTGGGTGGAAATTTGTGGATCCACGCAGATTCCAGAACTTTCCATCACAGAAATGTGGGGAAAATGTGTTTTTTTTGTCAATTTTTTACGTTTGCAAGGGATTCTGGGTAACAGACCATGGTGGGAGGCAGTCAAGTCACCCCATCCTGGATTCCCCTGGGTGTTTAGTTTACAAAAATGTATAGGTTTGCTAGGTTTCCCTAGGTGCCGGCAGGGCTAGGGTTCAAAAACTACAGCTAGTCACTTTGCCAAAAAAGGGTCATTTTTCACTGCAAAATTGAGGTGTGACCACGTCGCGTTTTGCGCCGTTTCCTGTCGCGGGCACTAGGCCGACCCCCACAAGTGAGGTACCATTTTTCTCGTAGGACTTTGGGGAACGCGGGGTGGGTGGAAATTTGTGGATACACGCAGGTTCCAGAACTTTCCATCACAGAAATGTGGGGAAAATGTGTTTTTTTTGTCAATTGTTTACGTTTGCAAGGGATTCTGGGTATCAGACCATGGTGGGAGGCAGTCAAGTCACCCCATCCTGGATTCCCCTGGGTGTCTAGTTTTCAAAAATGTATAGGTTTGCTAGGTTTCCCTAGGTGCCGGCAGGGCTAAGGTTCAAAAACTACAGCTCGTCACTTTGCCAAAAAAGGGTCATTTTTCACTGCAAAATTGAGGTGTGACCACGTTGCGTTTTGCGCCGTTTCCTGTCGCGGGCACTATGCCGACCCGCACAAGTGAGGTACCATTTTTCTCGTAGGACTTTGGGGAACGCGGGGTGTGTGGAAATTTGTAGATCCACGCAGATTCCAGAACTTTCCATCACAGAAATGTGGGGAAAATGTGTTTTTTTTGTCAATTTTTTAAGTTTGCAAGGGATTCTGGGTAACAGACCATGGTGGGAGGCAGTCAAGTCACCCCATCCTGGATTCCCCTGGGTGTCTAGGTTTCAAAAATGTATAGGTTTGCTAGGTTTCCCTAGGTGCCGGCAGGGCTAGGGTTAAAAACTACAGCTCGTCACTTTGCCAAAAAAGGGTCATTTTTCACTGCAAAATTGAGGTGTGACCACGTTGCGTTTTGCGCCGTTTCCTGTCGCGGGCACGAGGCCGGCCCGCACAAGTGAGGTACTATTTTTCTCGTAGGACTTTGGGGAACGTGGGGTGGGTGGAAATTTGTGGATCCACGCAGTTCCAGAACTTTCCAACACAGAAATGTGGGGAAAATGTGTTTTTTTTGTCAATTGTTTACGTTTGCAAGGGATTCTGGGTAACAGACCATGGTGGGAGGCAGTCAAGTCACCCCATCCTGGATTCCCCTGGGTGTCTAGTTTTAAAAAATGTATAGGTTTGCTAGGTTTCCCTAGGTGCCGGCAGGGCTAGGGTTCAAAAACTACAGCTAGTCACTTTGCCAAAAAGGGGTAATTTTTTCACTGCAAAATTGAGGTGTGACCACGTTGCGTTTTGCGCCGTTTCCTGTCGCGGGCACTATGCCGACCCGCACAAGTGAGGTACCATTTTTCTCGTAGGACTTTGGGGAACACGGGGTGGGTGGAAATTTGTGGATCCACGCAGATTCCAGAACTTTCCATCACAGAAATGTGGGGAAAATGTGTTTTTTTTGTTAATTTTTTACGTTTGCAAGGAATTCTGGGTAACAGACCATGGTGGGAGGCAGTCAAGTCACCCCATCTTGGATTCCCCTGCGTGTCTAGTTTTCAAAAATGTATAGGTTTCCTAGGTTTCCCTAGGTGCCGGCAGGGCTAGGGTTCAAAACCTACAGCTCGTCACTTTGCCAAAAAAGGGTCATTTTTCACTGCAAAATTGAGGTGTGACCACGTCGCGTTTTGCGCCGTTTCCTATCGCGGGCACTATGCCGACCCGCACAAGTGAGGTACCATTTTTCTCGTAGGACTTTGGGGAACGCGGGGTGGGTGGAAATTTGTGGATCCACGCAGATTCCAGAACTTTCCATCACAGAAATGTGGGGAAAATGTGTTTTTTTTGTCAATTTTTTACGTTTGCAAGGGATTCTGGGTAACAGACCATGGTGGGAGGCAGTCAAGTCACCCCATCCTGGATTCCCCTGGGTGTTTAGTTTACAAAAATGTATAGGTTTGCTAGGTTTCCCTAGGTGCTGGCAGGGCTAGGGTTCAAAAACTACAGCTAGTCACTTTGCCAAAAAAGGGTCATTTTTCACTGCAAAATTGAGGTGTGACCACGTCGCGTTTTGCGCCGTTTCCTGTCGCGGGCACTAGGCCGACCCCCACAAGTGAGGTACCATTTTTCTCGTAGGACTTTGGGGAACGCGGGGTGGGTGGAAATTTGTGGATCCACGCAGGTTCCAGAACTTTCCATCACAGAAATGTGGGGAAAATGTGTTTTTTTTGTCAATTGTTTACGTTTGCAAGGGATTCTGGGTATCAGACCATGGTGGGAGGCAGTCAAGTCACCCCATCCTGGATTCCCCTGGGTGTCTAGTTTTCAAAAATGTATAGGTTTGCTAGGTTTCCCTAGGTGCCGGCAGGGCTAAGGTTCAAAAACTACAGCTCGTCACTTTGCCAAAAAAGGGTCATTTTTCACTGCAAAATTGAGGTGTGACCACGTCGCGTTTTGCGCCGTTTCCTGTCGCGGGCACTATGCCGGCCCGCACAAGTGAGGTACCATTTTTCTCGTAGGACTTTGGGGAACGTGGGGTGGGTGGAAATTTGTGGATCCACGCAGTTCCAGAACTTTCCAACACAGAAATGTGGGGAAAATGTGTTTTTTTTGTCAATTGTTTACGTTTGCAAGGGATTCTGGGTAACAGACCATGGTGGGAGGCAGTCAAGTCACCCCATCCTGGATTCCCCTGGGTGTCTAGTTTTAAAAAATGTATAGGTTTGCTAGGTTTCCCTAGGTGCCGGCAGGGCTAGGGTTCAAAAACTACAGCTAGTCACTTTGCCAAAAAGGGGTAATTTTTTCACTGCAAAATTGAGGTGTGACCACGTTGCGTTTTGCGCCGTTTCCTGTCGCGGGCACTATGCCGACCCGCACAAGTGAGGTACCATTTTTCTCGTAGGACTTTGGGGAACACGGGGTGGGTGGAAATTTGTGGATCCACGCAGATTCCAGAACTTTCCATCACAGAAATGTGGGGAAAATGTGTTTTTTTTGTCAATTTTTTACGTTTGCAAGGAATTCTGGGTAACAGACCATGGTGGGAGGCAGTCAAGTCACCCCATCTTGGATTCCCCTGCGTGTCTAGTTTTCAAAAATGTATAGGTTTCCTAGGTTTCCCTAGGTGCCGGCAGGGCTAGGGTTCAAAACCTACAGCTCGTCACTTTGCCAAAAAAGGGTCATTTTTCACTGCAAAATTGAGGTGTGACCACGTCGCGTTTTGCGCCGTTTCCTGTCGCGGGCACTATGCCGACCCGCACAAGTGAGGTACCATTTTTCTCGTAGGACTTTGGGGAACGCGGGGTGGGTGGAAATTTGTAGATCCACGCAGATTCCAGAACTTTCCATCACAGAAATGTGGGGAAAATGTGTTTTTTTTGTCAATTTTTTACGTTTGCAAGGGATTCTGGGTAACAGACCATGGTGGGAGGCAGTCAAGTCACCCCATCCTGGATTCCCCTGGGTGTCTAGGTTTCAAAAATGTATAGGTTTGCTAGGTTTCCCTAGGTGCCGGCAGGGCTAGGGTTAAAAACTACAGCTCGTCACTTTGCCAAAAAAGGGTCATTTTTCACTGCAAAATTGAGGTGTGACCACGTTGCGTTTTGCGCCGTTTCCTGTCGCGGGCACGAGGCCGACCCGCACAAGTGAGGTACCATTTTTCTCGTAGGACTTTGGGGAACGTGGGGTGGGTGGAAATTTGTGGATCCACGCAGTTCCAGAACTTTCCAACACAGAAATGTGGGGAAAATGTGTTTTTTTTGTCAATTGTTTACGTTTGCAAGGGATTCTGGGTAACAGACCATGGTGGGAGGCAGTCAAGTCACCCCATCCTGGATTCCCCTGGGTGTCTAGTTTTAAAAAATGTATAGGTTTGCTAGGTTTCCCTAGGTGCCGGCAGGGCTAGGGTTCAAAAACTACAGCTAGTCACTTTGCCAAAAAGGGGTAATTTTTTCACTGCAAAATTGAGGTGTGACCACGTTGCGTTTTGCGCCGTTTACTGTCGCGGGCACTATGCCGACCCGCACAAGTGAGGTACCATTTTTCTCGTAGGACTTTGGGGAACACGGGGTGGGTGGAAATTTGTGGATCCACGCAGATTCCAGAACTTTCCATCACAGAAATGTGGGGAAAATGTGTTTTTTTTGTCAATTTTTTACGTTTGCAAGGAATTCTGGGTAACAGACCATGGTGGGAGGCAGTCAAGTCACCCCATCTTGGATTCCCCTGCGTGTCTAGTTTTCAAAAATGTATAGGTTTCCTAGGTTTCCCTAGGTGCCGGCAGGGCTAGGGTTCAAAACCTACAGCTCGTCACTTTGCCAAAAAAGGGTCATTTTTCACTGCAAAATTGAGGTGTGACCACGTCGCGTTTTGCGCCGTTTCCTGTCGCGGGCACTAGGCCGACCCCCACAACTGAGGTACCATTTTTCTCGTAGGACTTTGGGGAACGCGGGGTGGGTGGAAATTTGTGGATCCACGCAGGTTCCAGAACTTTCCATCACAGAAATGTGGGGAAAATGTGTTTTTTTTGTCAATTGTTTACGTTTGCAAGGGATTCTGGGTATCAGACCATGGTGGGAGGCAGTCAAGTCACCCCATCCTGGATTCCCCTGGGTGTCTAGTTTTCAAAAATGTATAGGTTTGCTAGGTTTCCCTAGGTGCCGGCAGGGCTAAGGTTCAAATACTACAGCTCGTCACTTTGCCAAAAAAGGGTCATTTTTCACTGCAAAATTGAGGTGTGACCACGTTGCGTTTTGCGCCGTTTCCTGTCGCGGGCACTATGCCGACCCGCACAAGTGAGGTACCATTTTTCTCGTAGGACTTTGGGGAACGCGGGGTGGGTGGAAATTTGTAGATCCACGCAGATTCCAGAACTTTCCATCACAGAAATGTGGGGAAAATGTGTTTTTTTTGTCAATTTTTTACGTTTGCAAGGGATTCTGGGTAACAGACCATGGTGGGAGGCAGTCAAGTCACCCCATCCTGGATTCCCCTGGGTGTCTAGGTTTCAAAAATGTATAGGTTTGCTAGGTTTCCCTAGGTGCCGGCAGGGCTAGGGTTCAAAACCTACAGCTCGTCACTTTGCCAAAAAAGGGTCATTTTTCACTGCAAAATTGAGGTGTGACCACGTCGCGTTTTGTGTCGTTTCCTGTCGCGGGCACTATGCCGACCCGCACAAGTGAGGTACCATTTTTCTCGTAGGACATTGGGGAACGCGGGGTGGGTGGAAATTTGTGGATCCACGCAGATTCCAGAACTTTCCATCACAGAAATGTGGGGAAAATGTGTTTTTTTTGTCAATTTTTTACGTTTGCAAGGGATTCTGGGTAACAGACCATGGTGGGAGGCAGTCAAGTCACCCCATCCTGGATTCCCCTGGGTGTTTAGTTTACAAAAATGTATAGGTTTGCTAGGTTTCCCTAGGTGCTGGCAGGGCTAGGGTTCAAAAACTACAGCTAGTCACTTTGCCAAAAAAGGGTCATTTTTCACTGCAAAATTGAGGTGTGACCACGTCGCGTTTTGCGCCGTTTCCTGTCGCGGGCACTAGGCCGACCCCCACAAGTGAGGTACCATTTTTCTCGTAGGACTTTGGGGAACGCGGGGTGGGTGGAAATTTGTGGATCCACGCAGGTTCCAGAACTTTCCATCACAGAAATGTGGGGAAAATGTGTTTTTTTTGTCAATTGTTTACGTTTGCAAGGGATTCTGGGTATCAGACCATGGTGGGAGGCAGTCAAGTCACCCCATCCTGGATTCCCCTGGGTGTCTAGTTTTCAAAAATGTATAGGTTTGCTAGGTTTCCCTAGGTGCCGGCAGGGCTAAGGTTCAAAAACTACAGCTCGTCACTTTGCCAAAAAAGGGTCATTTTTCACTGCAAAATTGAGGTGTGACCACGTCGCGTTTTGCGCCGTTTCCTGTCGCGGGCACTATGCCGGCCCGCACAAGTGAGGTACCATTTTTCTCGTAGGACTTTGGGGAACGTGGGGTGGGTGGAAATTTGTGGATCCACGCAGTTCCAGAACTTTCCAACACAGAAATGTGGGGAAAATGTGTTTTTTTTGTCAATTGTTTACGTTTGCAAGGGATTCTGGGTAACAGACCATGGTGGGAGGCAGTCAAGTCACCCCATCCTGGATTCCCCTGGGTGTCTAGTTTTAAAAAATGTATAGGTTTGCTAGGTTTCCCTAGGTGCCGGCAGGGCTAGGGTTCAAAAACTACAGCTAGTCACTTTGCCAAAAAGGGGTAATTTTTTCACTGCAAAATTGAGGTGTGACCACGTTGCGTTTTGCGCCGTTTCCTGTCGCGGGCACTATGCCGACCCGCACAAGTGAGGTACCATTTTTCTCGTAGGACTTTGGGGAACACGGGGTGGGTGGAAATTTGTGGATCCACGCAGATTCCAGAACTTTCCATCACAGAAATGTGGGGAAAATGTGTTTTTTTTGTCAATTTTTTACGTTTGCAAGGAATTCTGGGTAACAGACCATGGTGGGAGGCAGTCAAGTCACCCCATCTTGGATTCCCCTGCGTGTCTAGTTTTCAAAAATGTATAGGTTTCCTAGGTTTCCCTAGGTGCCGGCAGGGCTAGGGTTCAAAACCTACAGCTCGTCACTTTGCCAAAAAAGGGTCATTTTTCACTGCAAAATTGAGGTGTGACCACGTCGCGTTTTGCGCCGTTTCCTGTCGCGGGCACTATGCCGACCCGCACAAGTGAGGTACCATTTTTCTCGTAGGACTTTGGGGAACGCGGGGTGGGTGGAAATTTGTAGATCCACGCAGATTCCAGAACTTTCCATCACAGAAATGTGGGGAAAATGTGTTTTTTTTGTCAATTTTTTACGTTTGCAAGGGATTCTGGGTAACAGACCATGGTGGGAGGCAGTCAAGTCACCCCATCCTGGATTCCCCTGGGTGTCTAGGTTTCAAAAATGTATAGGTTTGCTAGGTTTCCCTAGGTGCCGGCAGGGCTAGGGTTAAAAACTACAGCTCGTCACTTTGCCAAAAAAGGGTCATTTTTCACTGCAAAATTGAGGTGTGACCACGTTGCGTTTTGCGCCGTTTCCTGTCGCGGGCACGAGGCCGACCCGCACAAGTGAGGTACCATTTTTCTCGTAGGACTTTGGGGAACGTGGGGTGGGTGGAAATTTGTGGATCCACGCAGTTCCAGAACTTTCCAACACAGAAATGTGGGGAAAATGTGTTTTTTTTGTCAATTGTTTACGTTTGCAAGGGATTCTGGGTAACAGACCATGGTGGGAGGCAGTCAAGTCACCCCATCCTGGATTCCCCTGGGTGTCTAGTTTTAAAAAATGTATAGGTTTGCTAGGTTTCCCTAGGTGCCGGCAGGGCTAGGGTTCAAAAACTACAGCTAGTCACTTTGCCAAAAAGGGGTAATTTTTTCACTGCAAAATTGAGGTGTGACCACGTTGCGTTTTGCGCCGTTTCCTGTCGCGGGCACTATGCCGACCCGCACAAGTGAGGTACCATTTTTCTCGTAGGACTTTGGGGAACACGGGGTGGGTGGAAATTTGTGGATCCACGCAGATTCCAGAACTTTCCATCACAGAAATGTGGGGAAAATGTGTTTTTTTTGTCAATTTTTTACGTTTGCAAGGAATTCTGGGTAACAGACCATGGTGGGAGGCAGTCAAGTCACCCCATCTTGGATTCCCCTGCGTGTCTAGTTTTCAAAAATGTATAGGTTTCCTAGGTTTCCCTAGGTGCCGGCAGGGCTAGGGTTCAAAACCTACAGCTCGTCACTTTGCCAAAAAAGGGTCATTTTTCACTGCAAAATTGAGGTGTGACCACGTCGCGTTTTGCGCCGTTTCCTGTCGCGGGCACTAGGCCGACCCCCACAACTGAGGTACCATTTTTCTCGTAGGACTTTGGGGAACGCGGGGTGGGTGGAAATTTGTGGATCCACGCAGGTTCCAGAACTTTCCATCACAGAAATGTGGGGAAAATGTGTTTTTTTTGTCAATTGTTTACGTTTGCAAGGGATTCTGGGTATCAGACCATGGTGGGAGGCAGTCAAGTCACCCCATCCTGGATTCCCCTGGGTGTCTAGTTTTCAAAAATGTATAGGTTTGCTAGGTTTCCCTAGGTGCCGGCAGGGCTAAGGTTCAAATACTACAGCTCGTCACTTTGCCAAAAAAGGGTCATTTTTCACTGCAAAATTGAGGTGTGACCACGTTGCGTTTTGCGCCGTTTCCTGTCGCGGGCACTATGCCGACCCGCACAAGTGAGGTACCATTTTTCTCGTAGGACTTTGGGGAACGCGGGGTGGGTGGAAATTTGTAGATCCACGCAGATTCCAGAACTTTCCATCACAGAAATGTGGGGAAAATGTGTTTTTTTTGTCAATTTTTTACGTTTGCAAGGGATTCTGGGTAACAGACCATGGTGGGAGGCAGTCAAGTCACCCCATCCTGGATTCCCCTGGGTGTCTAGGTTTCAAAAATGTATAGGTTTGCTAGGTTTCCCTAGGTGCCGGCAGGGCTAGGGTTCAAAACCTACAGCTCGTCACTTTGCCAAAAAAGGGTCATTTTTCACTGCAAAATTGAGGTGTGACCACGTCGCGTTTTGCGCCGTTTCCTGTCGCGGGCACTATGCCGACCCGCACAAGTGAGGTACCATTTTTCTCGTAGGACTTTGGGGAACGCGGGGTGGGTGGAAATTTGTGGATCCACGCAGATTCCAGAACTTTCCATCACAGAAATGTGGGGAAAATGTGTTTTTTTTGTCAATTGTTTACGTTTGCAAGGGATTCTGGGTAACAGACCATGGTGGGAGGCAGTCAAGTCACCCCATCCTGGATTCCCCTGGGTGTCTAGTTTTCAAAAATGTATAGGTTTGCTAGGTTTCCCTAGGTGCCGGCAGGGCTAGGGTTCAAAAACTACAGCTCGTCACTTTGCCAAAAAAGGGTCATTTTTCACTGCAAAATTGAGGTGTGACCACGTTGCGTTTTGCGCCGTTTCCTGTCGCGGGCACTAGGCCGACCCGCACAAGTGAGGTACCATTTTTCTCGTAGGACTTTGGGGAACGCGGGGTGGGTGGAAATTTGTGGATCCACGCAGATTCCAGAACTTTCCATCACAGAAATGTGGGGAAAATGTGTTTTTTTTGTTAATTTATTACGTTTGCAAGGGATTCTGGGTAACAGACCATGGTGGGAGGCAGTCAAGTCACCCCATCCTGGATTCCCCTGGGTGTCTAGTTTTCAAAAATATATAGGTTTGCTAGGTTTCCCTAGGTGCCGGCAGGGCTAGGGTTCAAAAACTACAGCTTGTCACTTTGCCAAAAAAGGGTCATTTTTCACTGCAAAATTGAGGTGTGACCACGTTGCGTTTTGTGTCGTTTCCTGTCGCGGGCACTATGCCGACCCGCACAAGTGAGGTACCATTTTTCTCGTAGGACATTGGGGAACGCGGGGTGGGTGGAAATTTGTGGATCCACGCAGATTCCAGAACTTTCCATCACAGAAATGTGGGGAAAATGTGTTTTTTTTGTCAATTTTTTACGTTTGCAAGGGATTCTGGGTAACAGACCATGGTGGGAGGCAGTCAAGTCACCCCATCCTGGATTCCCCTGGGTGTTTAGTTTACAAAAATGTATAGGTTTGCTAGGTTTCCCTAGGTGCCGGCAGGGCTAGGGTTCAAAAACTACAGCTAGTCACTTTGCCAAAAAAGGGTCATTTTTCACTGCAAAATTGAGGTGTGACCACGTCGCGTTTTGCGCCGTTTCCTGTCGCGGGCACTAGGCCGACCCCCACAAGTGAGGTACCATTTTTCTCGTAGGACTTTGGGGAACGCAGGGTGGGTGGAAATTTGTGGATCCACGCAGGTTCCAAAACTTTCCATCACAGAAATGTGGGGAAAATGTGTTTTTTTTGTCAATTGTTTACGTTTGCAAGGGATTCTGGGTATCAGACCATGGTGGGAGGCAGTCAAGTCACCCCATCCTGGATTCCCCTGGGTGTCTAGTTTTCAAAAATGTATAGGTTTGCTAGGTTTCCCTAGGTGCCGGCAGGGCTAAGGTTCAAAAACTACAGCTCGTCACTTTGCCAAAAAAGGGTCATTTTTCACTGCAAAATTGAGGTGTGACCACGTTGCGTTTTGCGCCGTTTCCTGTCGCGGGCACTATGCCGACCCGCACAAGTGAGGTACCATTTTTCTCGTAGGACTTTGGGGAACGCAGGGTGGGTGGAAATTTGTAGATCCACGCAGATTCCAGAACTTTCCATCACAGAAATGTGGGGAAAATGTGTTTTTTTTGTCAATTTTTTAAGTTTGCAAGGGATTCTGGGTAACAGACCATGGTGGGAGGCAGTCAAGTCACCCCATCCTGGATTCCCCTGGGTGTCTAGGTTTCAAAAATGTATAGGTTTGCTAGGTTTCCCTAGGTGCCGGCAGGGCTAGGGTTAAAAACTACAGCTCGTCACTTTGCCAAAAAAGGGTCATTTTTCACTGCAAAATTGAGGTGTGACCACGTTGCGTTTTGCGCCGTTTCCTGTCGCGGGCACGAGGCCGGCCCGCACAAGTGAGGTACTATTTTTCTCGTAGGACTTTGGGGAACGTGGGGTGGGTGGAAATTTGTGGATCCACGCAGTTCCAGAACTTTCCAACACAGAAATGTGGGGAAAATGTGTTTTTTTTGTCAATTGTTTACGTTTGCAAGGGATTCTGGGTAACAGACCATGGTGGGAGGCAGTCAAGTCACCCCATCCTGGATTCCCCTGGGTGTCTAGTTTTAAAAAATGTATAGGTTTGCTAGGTTTCCCTAGGTGCCGGCAGGGCTAGGGTTCAAAAACTACAGCTAGTCACTTTGCCAAAAAGGGGTAATTTTTTCACTGCAAAATTGAGGTGTGACCACGTTGCGTTTTGCGCCGTTTCCTGTCGCGGGCACTATGCCGACCCGCACAAGTGAGGTACCATTTTTCTCGTAGGACTTTGGGGAACACGGGGTGGGTGGAAATTTGTGGATCCACGCAGATTCCAGAACTTTCCATCACAGAAATGTGGGGAAAATGTGTTTTTTTTGTCAATTTTTTACGTTTGCAAGGAATTCTGGGTAACAGACCATGGTGGGAGGCAGTCAAGTCACCCCATCTTGGATTCCCCTGCGTGTCTAGTTTTCAAAAATGTATAGGTTTCCTAGGTTTCCCTAGGTGCCGGCAGGGCTAGGGTTCAAAACCTACAGCTCGTCACTTTGCCAAAAAAGGGTCATTTTTCACTGCAAAATTGAGGTGTGACCACGTCGCGTTTTGCGCCGTTTCCTGTCGCGGGCACTATGCCGACCCGCACAAGTGAGGTACCATTTTTCTCGTAGGACTTTGGGGAACGCGGGGTGGGTGGAAATTTGTGGATCCACGCAGATTCCAGAACTTTCCATCACAGAAATGTGGGGAAAATGTGTTTTTTTTGTCAATTTTTTACGTTTGCAAGGGATTCTGGGTAACAGACCATGGTGGGAGGCAGTCAAGTCACCCCATCCTGGATTCCCCTGGGTGTTTAGTTTACAAAAATGTATAGGTTTGCTAGGTTTCCCTAGGTGCCGGCAGGGCTAGGGTTCAAAAACTACAGCTAGTCACTTTGCAAAAAAAGGGTCATTTTTCACTGCAAAATTGAGGTGTGACCACGTCGCGTTTTGCGCCGTTTCCTGTCGCGGGCACTAGGCCGACCCCCACAAGTGAGGTACCATTTTTCTCGTAGGACTTTGGGGAACGCGGGGTGGGTGGAAATTTGTGGATCCACGCAGTTCCAGAACTTTCCAACACAGAAATGTGGGGAAAATGTGTTTTTTTTGTCAATTGTTTACGTTTGCAAGGGATTCTGGGTAACAGACCATGGTGGGAGGCAGTCAAGTCACCCCATCCTGGATTCCCCTGGGTGTCTAGTTTTAAAAAATGTATAGGTTTGCTAGGTTTCCCTAGGTGCCGGCAGGGCTAGGGTTCAAAAACTACAGCTAGTCACTTTGCCAAAAAGGGGTAATTTTTTCACTGCAAAATTGAGGTGTGACCACGTTGCGTTTTGCGCCGTTTCCTGTCGCGGGCACTATGCCGACCCGCACAAGTGAGGTACCATTTTTCTCGTAGGACTTTGGGGAACACGGGGTGGGTGGAAATTTGTGGATCCACGCAGATTCCAGAACTTTCCATCACAGAAATGTGGGGAAAATGTGTTTTTTTTGTCAATTTTTTACGTTTGCAAGGAATTCTGGGTAACAGACCATGGTGGGAGGCAGTCAAGTCACCCCATCTTGGATTCCCCTGCGTGTCTAGTTTTCAAAAATGTATAGGTTTCCTAGGTTTCCCTAGGTGCCGGCAGGGCTAGGGTTCAAAACCTACAGCTCGTCACTTTGCCAAAAAAGGGTCATTTTTCACTGCAAAATTGAGGTGTGACCACGTCGCGTTTTGCGCCGTTTCCTGTCGCGGGCACTAGGCCGACCCCCACAACTGAGGTACCATTTTTCTCGTAGGACTTTGGGGAACGCGGGGTGGGTGGAAATTTGTGGATCCACGCAGGTTCCAGAACTTTCCATCACAGAAATGTGGGGAAAATGTGTTTTTTTTGTCAATTGTTTACGTTTGCAAGGGATTCTGGGTATCAGACCATGGTGGGAGGCAGTCAAGTCACCCCATCCTGGATTCCCCTGGGTGTCTAGTTTTCAAAAATGTATAGGTTTGCTAGGTTTCCCTAGGTGCCGGCAGGGCTAAGGTTCAAATACTACAGCTCGTCACTTTGCCAAAAAAGGGTCATTTTTCACTGCAAAATTGAGGTGTGACCACGTTGCGTTTTGCGCCGTTTCCTGTCGCGGGCACTATGCCGACCCGCACAAGTGAGGTACCATTTTTCTCGTAGGACTTTGGGGAACGCGGGGTGGGTGGAAATTTGTAGATCCACGCAGATTCCAGAACTTTCCATCACAGAAATGTGGGGAAAATGTGTTTTTTTTGTCAATTTTTTACGTTTGCAAGGGATTCTGGGTAACAGACCATGGTGGGAGGCAGTCAAGTCACCCCATCCTGGATTCCCCTGGGTGTCTAGGTTTCAAAAATGTATAGGTTTGCTAGGTTTCCCTAGGTGCCGGCAGGGCTAGGGTTCAAAACCTACAGCTCGTCACTTTGCCAAAAAAGGGTCATTTTTCACTGCAAAATTGAGGTGTGACCACGTCGCGTTTTGCGCCGTTTCCTGTCGCGGGCACTATGCCGACCCGCACAAGTGAGGTACCATTTTTCTCGTAGGACTTTGGGGAACGCGGGGTGGGTGGAAATTTGTGGATCCACGCAGATTCCAGAACTTTCCATCACAGAAATGTGGGGAAAATGTGTTTTTTTTGTCAATTGTTTACGTTTGCAAGGGATTCTGGGTAACAGACCATGGTGGGAGGCAGTCAAGTCACCCCATCCTGGATTCCCCTGGGTGTCTAGTTTTCAAAAATGTATAGGTTTGCTAGGTTTCCCTAGGTGCCGGCAGGGCTAGGGTTCAAAAACTACAGCTCGTCACTTTGCCAAAAAAGGGTCATTTTTCACTTCAAAATTGAGGTGTGACCACGTTGCGTTTTGCGCCGTTTCCTGTCGCGGGCACTAGGCCGACCCGCACAAGTGAGGTACCATTTTTCTCGTAGGACTTTGGGGTACGCGGGGTGGGTGGAAATTTGTGGATCCACGCAGATTCCAGAACTTTCCATCACAGAAATGTGGGGAAAATGTGTTTTTTTTGTTAATTTATTACGTTTGCAAGGGATTCTGGGTAACAGACCATGGTGGGAGGCAGTCAAGTCACCCCATCCTGGATTCCCCTGGGTGTCTAGTTTTCAAAAATATATAGGTTTGCTAGGTTTCCCTAGGTGCCGGCAGGGCTAGGGTTCAAAAACTACAGCTTGTCACTTTGCCAAAAAAGGGTCATTTTTCACTGCAAAATTGAGGTGTGACCACGTTGCGTTTTGTGTCGTTTCCTGTCGCGGGCACTATGCCGACCCGCACAAGTGAGGTACCATTTTTCTCGTAGGACATTGGGGAACGCGGGGTGGGTGGAAATTTGTGGATCCACGCAGATTCCAGAACTTTCCATCACAGAAATGTGGGGAAAATGTGTTTTTTTTGTCAATTTTTTACGTTTGCAAGGGATTCTGGGTAACAGACCATGGTGGGAGGCAGTCAAGTCACCCCATCCTGGATTCCCCTGGGTGTTTAGTTTACAAAAATGTATAGGTTTGCTAGGTTTCCCTAGGTGCCGGCAGGGCTAGGGTTCAAAAACTACAGCTAGTCACTTTGCCAAAAAAGGGTCATTTTTCACTGCAAAATTGAGGTGTGACCACGTCGCGTTTTGCGCCGTTTCCTGTCGCGGGCACTAGGCCGACCCCCACAAGTGAGGTACCATTTTTCTCGTAGGACTTTGGGGAACGCAGGGTGGGTGGAAATTTGTGGATCCACGCAGGTTCCAAAACTTTCCATCACAGAAATGTGGGGAAAATGTGTTTTTTTTGTCAATTGTTTACGTTTGCAAGGGATTCTGGGTATCAGACCATGGTGGGAGGCAGTCAAGTCACCCCATCCTGGATTCCCCTGGGTGTCTAGTTTTAAAAAATGTATAGGTTTGCTAGGTTTCCCTAGGTGCCGGCAGGGCTAGGGTTCAAAAACTACAGCTAGTCACTTTGCCAAAAAGGGGTAATTTTTTCACTGCAAAATTGAGGTGTGACCACGTTGCGTTTTGCGCCGTTTCCTGTCGCGGGCACTATGCCGACCCGCACAAGTGAGGTACCATTTTTCTCGTAGGACTTTGGGGAACACGGGGTGGGTGGAAATTTGTGGATCCACGCAGATTCCAGAACTTTCCATCACAGAAATGTGGGGAAAATGTGTTTTTTTTGTCAATTTTTTACGTTTGCAAGGAATTCTGGGTAACAGACCATGGTGGGAGGCAGTCAAGTCACCCCATCTTGGATTCCCCTGCGTGTCTAGTTTTCAAAAATGTATAGGTTTCCTAGGTTTCCCTAGGTGCCGGCAGGGCTAGGGTTCAAAACCTACAGCTCGTCACTTTGCCAAAAAAGGGTAATTTTTCACTGCAAAATTGAGGTGTGACCACGTCGCGTTTTGCGCCGTTTCCTGTCGCGGGCACTATGCCGACCCGCACAAGTGAGGTACCATTTTTCTCGTAGGACTTTGGGGAACGCGGGGTGGGTGGAAATGTGTGGATCCACGCAGATTCCAGAACTTTCCATCACAGAAATGTGGGGAAAATGTGTTTTTTTTGTCAATTTTTTACGTTTGCAAGGGATTCTGGGTAACAGACCATGGTGGGAGGCAGTCAAGTCACCCCATCCTGGATTCCCCTGGGTGTTTAGTTTACAAAAATGTATAGGTTTGCTAGGTTTCCCTAGGTGCTGGCAGGGCTAGGGTTCAAAAACTACAGCTAGTCACTTTGCCAAAAAAGGGTCATTTTTCACTGCAAAATTGAGGTGTGACCACGTCGCGTTTTGCGCCGTTTCCTGTCGCGGGCACTAGGCCGACCCCCACAAGTGAGGTACCATTTTTCTCGTAGGACTTTGGGGAACGCGGGGTGGGTGGAAATTTGTGGATCCACGCAGGTTCCAGAACTTTCCATCACAGAAATGTGGGGAAAATGTGTTTTTTTTGTCAATTGTTTACGTTTGCAAGGGATTCTGGGTATCAGACCATGGTGGGAGGCAGTCAAGTCACCCCATCCTGGATTCCCCTGGGTGTCTAGTTTTCAAAAATGTATAGGTTTGCTAGGTTTCCCTAGGTGCCGGCAGGGCTAAGGTTCAAAAACTACAGCTCGTCACTTTGCCAAAAAAGGGTCATTTTTCACTGCAAAATTGAGGTGTGACCACGTCGCGTTTTGCGCCGTTTCCTGTCGCGGGCACTATGCCGGCCCGCACAAGTGAGGTACCATTTTTCTCGTAGGACTTTGGGGAACGTGGGGTGGGTGGAAATTTGTGGATCCACGCAGTTCCAGAACTTTCCAACACAGAAATGTGGGGAAAATGTGTTTTTTTTGTCAATTGTTTACGTTTGCAAGGGATTCTGGGTAACAGACCATGGTGGGAGGCAGTCAAGTCACCCCATCCTGGATTCCCCTGGGTGTCTAGTTTTAAAAAATGTATAGGTTTGCTAGGTTTCCCTAGGTGCCGGCAGGGCTAGGGTTCAAAAACTACAGCTAGTCACTTTGCCAAAAAGGGGTAATTTTTTCACTGCAAAATTGAGGTGTGACCACGTTGCGTTTTGCGCCGTTTCCTGTCGCGGGCACTATGCCGACCCGCACAAGTGAGGTACCATTTTTCTCGTAGGACTTTGGGGAACACGGGGTGGGTGGAAATTTGTGGATCCACGCAGATTCCAGAACTTTCCATCACAGAAATGTGGGGAAAATGTGTTTTTTTTGTCAATTTTTTACGTTTGCAAGGAATTCTGGGTAACAGACCATGGTGGGAGGCAGTCAAGTCACCCCATCTTGGATTCCCCTGCGTGTCTAGTTTTCAAAAATGTATAGGTTTCCTAGGTTTCCCTAGGTGCCGGCAGGGCTAGGGTTCAAAACCTACAGCTCGTCACTTTGCCAAAAAAGGGTCATTTTTCACTGCAAAATTGAGGTGTGACCACGTCGCGTTTTGCGACGTTTCCTGTCGCGGGCACTATGCCGACCCGCACAAGTGAGGTACCATTTTTCTCGTAGGACTTTGGGGAACGCGGGGTGGGTGGAAATTTGTAGATCCACGCAGATTCCAGAACTTTCCATCACAGAAATGTGGGGAAAATGTGTTTTTTTTGTCAATTTTTTACGTTTGCAAGGGATTCTGGGTAACAGACCATGGTGGGAGGCAGTCAAGTCACCCCATCCTGGATTCCCCTGGGTGTCTAGGTTTCAAAAATGTATAGGTTTGCTAGGTTTCCCTAGGTGCCGGCAGGGCTAGGGTTAAAAACTACAGCTCGTCACTTTGCCAAAAAAGGGTCATTTTTCACTGCAAAATTGAGGTGTGACCACGTTGCGTTTTGCGCCGTTTCCTGTCGCGGGCACGAGGCCGACCCGCACAAGTGAGGTACCATTTTTCTCGTAGGACTTTGGGGAACGTGGGGTGGGTGGAAATTTGTGGATCCACGCAGTTCCAGAACTTTCCAACACAGAAATGTGGGGAAAATGTGTTTTTTTTGTCAATTGTTTACGTTTGCAAGGGATTCTGGGTAACAGACCATGGTGGGAGGCAGTCAAGTCACCCCATCCTGGATTCCCCTGGGTGTCTAGTTTTAAAAAATGTATAGGTTTGCTAGGTTTCCCTAGGTGCCGGCAGGGCTAGGGTTCAAAAACTACAGCTAGTCACTTTGCCAAAAAGGGGTAATTTTTTCACTGCAAAATTGAGGTGTGACCACGTTGCGTTTTGCGCCGTTTCCTGTCGCGGGCACTATGCCGACCCGCACAAGTGAGGTACCATTTTTCTCGTAGGACTTTGGGGAACACGGGGTGGGTGGAAATTTGTGGATCCACGCAGATTCCAGAACTTTCCATCACAGAAATGTGGGGAAAATGTGTTTTTTTTGTCAATTTTTTACGTTTGCAAGGAATTCTGGGTAACAGACCATGGTGGGAGGCAGTCAAGTCACCCCATCTTGGATTCCCCTGCGTGTCTAGTTTTCAAAAATGTATAGGTTTCCTAGGTTTCCCTAGGTGCCGGCAGGGCTAGGGTTCAAAACCTACAGCTCGTCACTTTGCCAAAAAAGGGTCATTTTTCACTGCAAAATTGAGGTGTGACCACGTCGCGTTTTGCGCCGTTTCCTGTCGCGGGCACTAGGCCGACCCCCACAACTGAGGTACCATTTTTCTCGTAGGACTTTGGGGAACGCGGGGTGGGTGGAAATTTGTGGATCCACGCAGGTTCCAGAACTTTCCATCACAGAAATGTGGGGAAAATGTGTTTTTTTTGTCAATTGTTTACGTTTGCAAGGGATTCTGGGTATCAGACCATGGTGGGAGGCAGTCAAGTCACCCCATCCTGGATTCCCCTGGGTGTCTAGTTTTCAAAAATGTATAGGTTTGCTAGGTTTCCCTAGGTGCCGGCAGGGCTAAGGTTCAAATACTACAGCTCGTCACTTTGCCAAAAAAGGGTCATTTTTCACTGCAAAATTGAGGTGTGACCACGTTGCGTTTTGCGCCGTTTCCTGTCGCGGGCACTATGCCGACCCGCACAAGTGAGGTACCATTTTTCTCGTAGGACTTTGGGGAACGCGGGGTGGGTGGAAATTTGTAGATCCACGCAGATTCCAGAACTTTCCATCACAGAAATGTGGGGAAAATGTGTTTTTTTTGTCAATTTTTTACGTTTGCAAGGGATTCTGGGTAACAGACCATGGTGGGAGGCAGTCAAGTCACCCCATCCTGGATTCCCCTGGGTGTCTAGGTTTCAAAAATGTATAGGTTTGCTAGGTTTCCCTAGGTGCCGGCAGGGCTAGGGTTCAAAACCTACAGCTCGTCACTTTGCCAAAAAAGGGTCATTTTTCACTGCAAAATTGAGGTGTGACCACGTCGCGTTTTGCGCCGTTTCCTGTCGCGGGCACTATGCCGACCCGCACAAGTGAGGTACCATTTTTCTCGTAGGACTTTGGGGAACGCGGGGTGGGTGGAAATTTGTGGATCCACGCAGATTCCAGAACTTTCCATCACAGAAATGTGGGGAAAATGTGTTTTTTTTGTCAATTGTTTACGTTTGCAAGGGATTCTGGGTAACAGACCATGGTGGGAGGCAGTCAAGTCACCCCATCCTGGATTCCCCTGGGTGTCTAGTTTTCAAAAATGTATAGGTTTGCTAGGTTTCCCTAGGTGCCGGCAGGGCTAGGGTTCAAAAACTACAGCTCGTCACTTTGCCAAAAAAGGGTCATTTTTCACTGCAAAATTGAGGTGTGACCACGTTGCGTTTTGCGCCGTTTCCTGTCGCGGGCACTAGGCCGACCCGCACAAGTGAGGTACCATTTTTCTCGTAGGACTTTGGGGAACGCGGGGTGGGTGGAAATTTGTGGATCCACGCAGATTCCAGAACTTTCCATCACAGAAATGTGGGGAAAATGTGTTTTTTTTGTTAATTTATTACGTTTGCAAGGGATTCTGGGTAACAGACCATGGTGGGAGGCAGTCAAGTCACCCCATCCTGGATTCCCCTGGGTGTCTAGTTTTCAAAAATATATAGGTTTGCTAGGTTTCCCTAGGTGCCGGCAGGGCTAGGGTTCAAAAACTACAGCTTGTCACTTTGCCAAAAAAGGGTCATTTTTCACTGCAAAATTGAGGTGTGACCACGTTGCGTTTTGTGTCGTTTCCTGTCGCGGGCACTATGCCGACCCGCACAAGTGAGGTACCATTTTTCTCGTAGGACATTGGGGAACGCGGGGTGGGTGGAAATTTGTGGATCCACGCAGATTCCAGAACTTTCCATCACAGAAATGTGGGGAAAATGTGTTTTTTTTGTCAATTTTTTACGTTTGCAAGGGATTCTGGGTAACAGACCATGGTGGGAGGCAGTCAAGTCACCCCATCCTGGATTCCCCTGGGTGTTTAGTTTACAAAAATGTATAGGTTTGCTAGGTTTCCCTAGGTGCCGGCAGGGCTAGGGTTCAAAAACTACAGCTAGTCACTTTGCCAAAAAAGGGTCATTTTTCACTGCAAAATTGAGGTGTGACCACGTCGCGTTTTGCGCCGTTTCCTGTCGCGGGCACTAGGCCGACCCCCACAAGTGAGGTACCATTTTTCTCGTAGGACTTTGGGGAACGCAGGGTGGGTGGAAATTTGTGGATCCACGCAGGTTCCAAAACTTTCCATCACAGAAATGTGGGGAAAATGTGTTTTTTTTGTCAATTGTTTACGTTTGCAAGGGATTCTGGGTATCAGACCATGGTGGGAGGCAGTCAAGTCACCCCATCCTGGATTCCCCTGGGTGTCTAGTTTTCAAAAATGTATAGGTTTGCTAGGTTTCCCTAGGTGCCGGCAGGGCTAAGGTTCAAAAACTACAGCTCGTCACTTTGCCAAAAAAGGGTCATTTTTCACTGCAAAATTGAGGTGTGACCACGTTGCGTTTTGCGCCGTTTCCTGTCGCGGGCACTATGCCGACCCGCACAAGTGAGGTACCATTTTTCTCGTAGGACTTTGGGGAACGCGGGGTGGGTGGAAATTTGTAGATCCACGCAGATTCCAGAACTTTCCATCACAGAAATGTGGGGAAAATGTGTTTTTTTTGTCAATTTTTTAAGTTTGCAAGGGATTCTGGGTAACAGACCATGGTGGGAGGCAGTCAAGTCACCCCATCCTGGATTCCCCTGGGTGTCTAGGTTTCAAAAATGTATAGGTTTGCTAGGTTTCCCTAGGTGCCGGCAGGGCTAGGGTTAAAAACTACAGCTCGTCACTTTGCCAAAAAAGGGTCATTTTTCACTGCAAAATTGAGGTGTGACCACGTTGCGTTTTGCGCCGTTTCCTGTCGCGGGCACGAGGCCGGCCCGCACAAGTGAGGTACTATTTTTCTCGTAGGACTTTGGGGAACGTGGGGTGGGTGGAAATTTGTGGATCCACGCAGTTCCAGAACTTTCCAACACAGAAATGTGGGGAAAATGTGTTTTTTTTGTCAATTGTTTACGTTTGCAAGGGATTCTGGGTAACAGACCATGGTGGGAGGCAGTCAAGTCACCCCATCCTGGATTCCCCTGGGTGTCTAGTTTTAAAAAATGTATAGGTTTGCTAGGTTTCCCTAGGTGCCGGCAGGGCTAGGGTTCAAAAACTACAGCTAGTCACTTTGCCAAAAAGGGGTAATTTTTTCACTGCAAAATTGAGGTGTGACCACGTTGCGTTTTGCGCCGTTTCCTGTCGCGGGCACTATGCCGACCCGCACAAGTGAGGTACCATTTTTCTCGTAGGACTTTGGGGAACACGGGGTGGGTGGAAATTTGTGGATCCACGCAGATTCCAGAACTTTCCATCACAGAAATGTGGGGAAAATGTGTTTTTTTTGTCAATTTTTTACGTTTGCAAGGAATTCTGGGTAACAGACCATGGTGGGAGGCAGTCAAGTCACCCCATCTTGGATTCCCCTGCGTGTCTAGTTTTCAAAAATGTATAGGTTTCCTAGGTTTCCCTAGGTGCCGGCAGGGCTAGGGTTCAAAACCTACAGCTCGTCACTTTGCCAAAAAAGGGTCATTTTTCACTGCAAAATTGAGGTGTGACCACGTCGCGTTTTGCGCCGTTTCCTGTCGCGGGCACTATGCCGACCCGCACAAGTGAGGTACCATTTTTCTCGTAGGACTTTGGGGAACGCGGGGTGGGTGGAAATTTGTGGATCCACGCAGATTCCAGAACTTTCCATCACAGAAATGTGGGGAAAATGTGTTTTTTTTGTCAATTTTTTACGTTTGCAAGGGATTCTGGGTAACAGACCATGGTGGGAGGCAGTCAAGTCACCCCATCCTGGATTCCCCTGGGTGTTTAGTTTACAAAAATGTATAGGTTTGCTAGGTTTCCCTAGGTGCCGGCAGGGCTAGGGTTCAAAAACTACAGCTAGTCACTTTGCCAAAAAAGGGTCATTTTTCACTGCAAAATTGAGGTGTGACCACGTCGCGTTTTGCGCCGTTTCCTGTCGCGGGCACTAGGCCGACCCCCACAAGTGAGGTACCATTTTTCTCGTAGGACTTTGGGGAACGCGGGGTGGGTGGAAATTTGTGGATCCACGCAGGTTCCAGAACTTTCCATCACAGAAATGTGGGGAAAATGTGTTTTTTTTGTCAATTGTTTACGTTTGCAAGGGATTCTGGGTATCAGACCATGGTGGGAGGCAGTCAAGTCACCCCATCCTGGATTCCCCTGGGTGTCTAGTTTTCAAAAATGTATAGGTTTGCTAGGTTTCCCTAGGTGCCGGCAGGGCTAAGGTTCAAAAACTACAGCTCGTCACTTTGCCAAAAAAGGGTCATTTTTCACTGCAAAATTGAGGTGTGACCACGTCGCGTTTTGCGCCGTTTCCTGTCGCGGGCACTATGCCGGCCCGCACAAGTGAGGTACCATTTTTCTCGTAGGACTTTGGGGAACGTGGGGTGGGTGGAAATTTGTGGATCCAAGCAGTTCCAGAACTTTCCAACACAGAAATGTGGGGAAAATGTGTTTTTTTTGTCAATTGTTTACGTTTGCAAGGGATTCTGGGTAACAGACCATGGTGGGAGGCAGTCAAGTCACCCCATCCTGGATTCCCCTGGGTGTCTAGTTTTAAAAAATGTATAGGTTTGCTAGGTTTCCCTAGGTGCCGGCAGGGCTAGGGTTCAAAAACTACAGCTAGTCACTTTGCCAAAAAGGGGTAATTTTTTCACTGCAAAATTGAGGTGTGACCACGTTGCGTTTTGCGCCGTTTCCTGTCGCGGGCACTATGCCGACCCGCACAAGTGAGGTACCATTTTTCTCGTAGGACTTTGGGGAACACGGGGTGGGTGGAAATTTGTGGATCCACGCAGATTCCAGAACTTTCCATCACAGAAATGTGGGGAAAATGTGGTTTTTTTGTCAATTTTTTACGTTTGCAAGGAATTCTGGGTAACAGACCATGGTGGGAGGCAGTCAAGTCACCCCATCTTGGATTCCCCTGCGTGTCTAGTTTTCAAAAATGTATAGGTTTCCTAGGTTTCCCTAGGTGCCGGCAGGGCTAGGGTTCAAAACCTACAGCTCGTCACTTTGCCAAAAAAGGGTCATTTTTCACTGCAAAATTGAGGTGTGACCACGTCGCGTTTGGCGCCGTTTCCTGTCGCGGGCACTATGCCGACCCGCACAAGTGAGGTACCATTTTTCTCGTAGGACTTTGGGGAACGCGGGGTGGGTGGAAATTTGTGGATCCACGCAGATTCCAGAACTTTCCATCACAGAAATGTGGGGAAAATGTGTTTTTTTTGTCAATTTTTTACGTTTGCAAGGGATTCTGGGTAACAGACCATGGTGGGAGGCAGTCAAGTCACCCCATCCTGGATTCCCCTGGGTGTTTAGTTTACAAAAATGTATAGGTTTGCTAGGTTTCCCTAGGTGCCGGCAGGGCTAGGGTTCAAAAACTACAGCTAGTCACTTTGCCAAAAAAGGGTCATTTTTCACTGCAAAATTGAGGTGTGACCACGTCGCGTTTTGCGCCGTTTCCTGTCGCGGGCACTAGGCCGACCCCCACAACTGAGGTACCATTTTTCTCGTAGGACTTTGGGGAACGCGGGGTGGGTGGAAATTTGTGGATCCACGCAGGTTCCAGAACTTTCCATCACAGAAATGTGGGGAAAATGTGTTTTTTTTGTCAATTGTTTACGTTTGCAAGGGATTCTGGGTATCAGACCATGGTGGGAGGCAGTCAAGTCACCCCATCCTGGATTCCCCTGGGTGTCTAGTTTTCAAAAATGTATAGGTTTGCTAGGTTTCCCTAGGTGCCGGCAGGGCTAAGGTTCAAAAACTACAGCTCGTCACTTTGCCAAAAAAGGGTCATTTTTCACTGCAAAATTGAGGTGTGACCACGTTGCGTTTTGCGCCGTTTCCTGTCGCGGGCACTATGCCGACCCGCACAAGTGAGGTACCATTTTTCTCGTAGGACTTTGGGGAACGCGGGGTGGGTGGAAATTTGTAGATCCACGCAGATTCCAGAACTTTCCATCACAGAAATGTGGGGAAAATGTGTTTTTTTTGTCAATTTTTTACGTTTGCAAGGGATTCTGGGTAACAGACCATGGTGGGAGGCAGTCAAGTCACCCCATCCTGGATTCCCCTGGGTGTCTAGGTTTCAAAAATGTATAGGTTTGCTAGGTTTCCCTAGGTGCCGGCAGGGCTAGGGTTAAAAACTACAGCTCGTCACTTTGCCAAAAAAGGGTCATTTTTCACTGCAAAATTGAGGTGTGACCACGTTGCGTTTTGCGCCGTTTCCTGTCGCGGGCACGAGGCCGACCCGCACAAGTGAGGTACCATTTTTCTCGTAGGACTTTGGGGAACGTGGGGTGGGTGGAAATTTGTGGATCCACGCAGTTCCAGAACTTTCCAACACAGAAATGTGGGGAAAATGTGTTTTTTTTTGTCAATTGTTTACGTTTGCAAGGGATTCTGGGTAACAGACCATGGTGGGAGGCAGTCAAGTCACCCCATCCTGGATTCCCCCGGGTGTCTAGTTTTAAAAAATGTATAGGTTTGCTAGGTTTCCCTAGGTGCCGGCAGGGCTAGGGTTCAAAAACTACAGCTAGTCACTTTGCCAAAAAGGGGTAATTTTTTCACTGCAAAATTGAGGTGTGACCACGTTGCGTTTTGCGCCGTTTCCTGTCGCGGGCACTATGCCGACCCGCACAAGTGAGGTACCATTTTTCTCGTAGGACTTTGGGGAACACGGGGTGGGTGGAAATTTGTGGATCCACGCAGATTCCAGAACTTTCCATCACAGAAATGTGGGGAAAATGTGTTTTTTTTGTCAATTTTTTACGTTTGCAAGGAATTCTGGGTAACAGACCATGGTGGGAGGCAGTCAAGTCACCCCATCTTGGATTCCCCTGCGTGTCTAGTTTTCAAAAATGTATAGGTTTCCTAGGTTTCCCTAGGTGCCGGCAGGGCTAGGGTTCAAAACCTACAGCTCGTCACTTTGCCAAAAAAGGGTCATTTTTCACTGCAAAATTGAGGTGTGACCACGTCGCGTTTTGCGCCGTTTCCTGTCGCGGGCACTAGGCCGACCCCCACAACTGAGGTACCATTTTTCTCCTAGGACTTTGGGGAACGCGGGGTGGGTGGAAATTTGTGGATCCACGCAGGTTCCAGAACTTTCCATCACAGAAATGTGGGGAAAATGTGTTTTTTTTGTCAATTGTTTACGTTTGCAAGGGATTCTGGGTATCAGACCATGGTGGGAGGCAGTCAAGTCACCCCATCCTGGATTCCCCTGGGTGTCTAGTTTTCAAAAATGTATAGGTTTGCTAGGTTTCCCTAGGTGCCGGCAGGGCTAAGGTTCAAATACTACAGCTCGTCACTTTGCCAAAAAAGGGTCATTTTTCACTGCAAAATTGAGGTGTGACCACGTTGCGTTTTGCGCCGTTTCCTGTCGCGGGCACTATGCCGACCCGCACAAGTGAGGTACCATTTTTCTCGTAGGACTTTGGGGAACGCGGGGTGGGTGGAAATTTGTAGATCCACGCAGATTCCAGAACTTTCCATCACAGAAATGTGGGGAAAATGTGTTTTTTTTGTCAATTTTTTACGTTTGCAAGGGATTCTGGGTAACAGACCATGGTGGGAGGCAGTCAAGTCACCCCATCCTGGATTCCCCTGGGTGTCTAGGTTTCAAAAATGTATAGGTTTGCTAGGTTTCCCTAGGTGCCGGCAGGGCTAGGGTTAAAAACTACAGCTCGTCACTTTGCCAAAAAAGGGTCATTTTTCACTGCAAAATTGAGGTGTGACCACGTTGCGTTTTGCGCCGTTTCCTGTCGCGGGCACTATGCCGACCCGCACAAGTGAGGTACCATTTTTCTCGTAGGACTTTGGGGAACACGGGGTGGGTGGAAATTTGTGGATCCACGCAGATTCCAGAACTTTCCATCACAGAAATGTGGGGAAAATGTGTTTTTTTTGTCAATTTTTTACGTTTGCAAGGAATTCTGGGTAACAGACCATGGTGGGAGGCAGTCAAGTCACCCCATCTTGGATTCCCCTGCGTGTCTAGTTTTCAAAAATGTATAGGTTTCCTAGGTTTCCCTAGGTGCCGGCAGGGCTAGGGTTCAAAACCTACAGCTCGTCACTTTGCCAAAAAAGGGTCATTTTTCACTGCAAAATTGAGGTGTGACCACGTCGCGTTTTGCGCCGTTTCCTGTCGCGGGCACTATGCCGACCCGCACAAGTGAGGTACCATTTTTCTCGTAGGACTTTGGGGAACGCGGGGTGGGTGGAAATTTGTGGATCCACGCAGATTCCAGAACTTTCCATCACAGAAATGTGGGGAAAATGTGTTTTTTTTGTCAATTTTTTACGTTTGCAAGGGATTCTGGGTAACAGACCATGGTGGGAGGCAGTCAAGTCACCCCATCCTGGATTCCCCTGGGTGTTTAGTTTACAAAAATGTATAGGTTTGCTAGGTTTCCCTAGGTGCCGGCAGGGCTAGGGTTCAAAAACTACAGCTAGTCACTTTGCCAAAAAAGGGTCATTTTTCACTGCAAAATTGAGGTGTGACCACGTCGCGTTTTGCGCCGTTTCCTGTCGCGGGCACTAGGCCGACCCCCACAAGTGAGGTACCATTTTTCTCGTAGGACTTTGGGGAACGCGGGGTGGGTGGAAATTTGTGGATCCACGCAGGTTCCAGAACTTTCCATCACAGAAATGTGGGGAAAATGTGTTTTTTTTGTCAATTGTTTACGTTTGCAAGAGATTCTGGGTATCAGACCATGGTGGGAGGCAGTCAAGTCACCCCATCCTGGATTCCCCTGGGTGTCTAGTTTTCAAAAATGTATAGGTTTGCTAGGTTTCCCTAGGTGCCGGCAGGGCTAAGGTTAAAAAACTACAGCTCGTCACTTTGCCAAAAAAGGGTCATTTTTCACTGCAAAATTGAGGTGTGACCACGTTGCGTTTTGCGCCGTTTCCTGTCGCGGGCACTATGCCGACCCGCACAAGTGAGGTACCATTTTTCTCGTAGGACTTTGGGGAACGCGGGGTGGGTGGAAATTTGTAGATCCACGCAGATTCCAGAACTTTCCATCACAGAAATGTGGGGAAAATGTGTTTTTTTTGTCAATTTTTTACGTTTGCAAGGGATTCTGGGTAACAGACCATGGTGGGAGGCAGTCAAGTCACCCCATCCTGGATTCCCCTGGGTGTCTAGGTTTCAAAAATGTATAGGTTTGCTAGGTTTCCCTAGGTGCCGGCAGGGCTAGGGTTAAAAACTACAGCTCGTCACTTTGCCAAAAAAGGGTCATTTTTCACTGCAAAATTGAGGTGTGACCACGTTGCGTTTTGCGCCGTTTCCTGTCGCGGGCACGAGGCCGACCCGCACAAGTGAGGTACCATTATTCTCGTAGGACTTTGGGGAACGTGGGGTGGGTGGAAATTTGTGGATCCACGCAGTTCCAGAACTTTCCAACACAGAAATGTGGGGAAAATGTGTTTTTTTTGTCAATTGTTTACGTTTGCAAGGGATTCTGGGTAACAGACCATGGTGGGAGGCAGTCAAGTCACCCCATCCTGGATTCCCCTGGGTTTCTAGTTTTAAAAAATGTATAGGTTTGCTAGGTTTCCCTAGGTGCCGGCAGGGCTAGGGTTCAAAAACTACAGCTAGTCACTTTGCCAAAAAGGGGTAATTTTTTCACTGCAAAATTGAGGTGTGACCACGTTGCGTTTTGCGCCGTTTCCTGTCGCGGGCACTATGCCGACCCGCACAAGTGAGGTACCATTTTTCTCGTAGGACTTTGGGGAACACGGGGTGGGTGGAAATTTGTGGATCCACGCAGATTCCAGAACTTTCCATCACAGAAATGTGGGGAAAATGTGTTTTTTTTGTCAATTTTTTACGTTTGCAAGGAATTCTGGGTAACAGACCATGGTGGGAGGCAGTCAAGTCACCCCATCTTGGATTCCCCTGCGTGTCTAGTTTTCAAAAATGTATAGGTTTCCTAGGTTTCCCTAGGTGCCGGCAGGGCTAGGGTTCAAAACCTACAGCTCGTCACTTTGCCAAAAAAGGGTCATTTTTCACTGCAAAATTGAGGTGTGACCACGTCGCGTTTTGCGCCGTTTCCTGTCGCGGGCACTAGGCCGACCCGCACAAGTGAGGTACCATTTTTCTCGTAGGACTTTGGGGAACGCGGGGTGGGTGGAAATTCGTGGATCCACGCAGATTCCAGAACTTTCCATCACAGAAATGTGGGGAAAATGTGTTTTTTTTGTCAATTTTTTATGTTTGCAAGGGATTCTGGGTAACAGACCATGGTGGGAGGCAGTCAAGTCACCCCATCCCGGATTCCCCTGGGTGTCTAGTTTTCAAAAATGTATAGGTTTGCTAGGTTTCCCTAAGTGCCGGCAGGGCTAGGGTTCAAAAACTACAGCTCGTCACTTTGCCAAAAAAGGGTCATTTTTCACTGCAAAATTGAGGTGTGACCATGTCGCGTTTTGCGCCGTTTCCTGTCGCGGGCACTAGGCCGACCCGCACAAGTGAGGTACCATTTTTCTCGTAGGACTTTGGGGAACGCGGGGTGGGTGGAAATTCGTGGATCCACGCAGATTCCAGAACTTTCCATCACAGAAATGTGGGGAAAATGTGTTTTTTTTGTCAATGTTTTACGTTTGCAAGGGATTCTGGGTAACAGACCATGGTGGGAGGCAGTCAAGTCACCCCATCCTGTATTCCCCTGGGTGTCTAGTTTTCAAAAATGTATAGGTTTGCTAGGTTTCCCTAGGTGCCGGCAGGGCTAGGGTTAAAAAACTACAGCTCGTCACTTTGCCAAAAGAGGGTCATTTTTCACTGCAAAATTGAGGTGTGACCACGTTGCGTTTTGCGCCGTTTCCTGTCGCGGGCACTATGCCGACCCACACAAGTGAGGTACCATTTTTCTCGTAGGACTTTGGGGAACGCGGGGTGGGTGGAAATTTGTGGATCCACGCAGATTCCAGAACTTTCCATCACAGAAATATGTAGAAAATGTGTTTTTTTTGTCAATTTTTTACGTTTGCAAGGGATTCTGGGTAACAGACCATGGTGGGAGGCAGTCAAGTCACCCCATCCTGGATTCCCCTGGGTGTCTAGTTTACAAAAATGTATAGGTTTGCTAGGTTTCCCTAGGTGCCGGCAGGGCTAGGGTTCATAAACTACAGCTAGTCACTTTGCCAAAAAAGGGTCATTTTTCACTGCAAAAATTGAGGTGTGACCACGTCGCGTTTTGCGCCGTTTCCTGTCGCGGGCACTAGGCCGACCCCCACAAGTGAGGTACCATTT
The DNA here is from genome assembly GCF_964204655.1 of Triturus cristatus. Taxonomy (NCBI): domain Eukaryota; kingdom Metazoa; phylum Chordata; class Amphibia; order Caudata; family Salamandridae; genus Triturus; species Triturus cristatus. The sequence goes on along the minus strand of NW_028188337.1, from coordinate 10,759 downwards.
TTCTAGTAGGACTTTGGGGAACGTGGGGTGGGTGGAAATTTGTGGATCCACGCAGATTCCAGAACTTTCCATCACAGAAATGTGGGGAAAATGTGTTTTTTTTGTCAATTTTTTACGTTTGCAAGGGATTCTGGGTATCAGACCATGGTGGGGGGCAGTCAAGTCACCCCATCCTGGATTCCCCTGGGTGTCTAGTTTTCAAAAATGTATAGGTTTGCTAGGTTTCCCTAGGTGCCGGCAGGGCTAGGGTTAAAAAACTACAGCTCGTCACTTTACCAAAAAAGGGTCATTTTTCACTGCAAAATTGAGGTGTGACCACGTCGCGTTTTGCGCCGTTTCCTGTCGCGGGCACTAGGCCGACCCACACAAGTGAGGTACCATTTGTCTCATAGGACTTTGGGGAACGCGGGGTGGGTGGAAATTTGTGGATCCACGCAGATTCCAGAACTTTCCATCACAGAAATGTGGGGAAAATGTGTTTTTTTTGTCAATTGTTTACGTTTGCAAGGGATTCTGGGTAACAGACCATGGTGGGAGGCAGTCAAGTCACCCCATCCTGGATTCCCCTGGGTGTCTAGTTTTCAAAAATGTATAGGTTTGCTAGGTTTCCCTAGGTGCCGGCAGGGCTAGGGTTCAAAAACTACAGCTCGTCACTTTGCCAAAAAAGGGTCATTTTTCACTGCAAAATTGAGGTGTGACCACGTTGCGTTTTGCGCCGTTTCCTGTCGAGGGCACTAGGCCGACCCGCACAAGTGAGGTACCATTTTTCTCGTAGGACTTTGGGGAACGCGGGGTGGGTGGAAATTTGTGGATCCACGCAGATTCCAGAACTTTCCATCACAGAAATGTGGGGAAAATGTGTTTTTTTTGTTAATTTATTACGTTTGCAAGGGATTCTGGGTAACAGACCATGGTGGGAGGCAGTCAAGTCACCCCATCCTGGATTCCCCTGGGTGTCTAGTTTTCAAAAATATATAGGTTTGCTAGGTTTCCCTAGGTGCCGGCAGGGCTAGGGTTCAAAAACTACAGCTTGTCACTTTGCCAAAAAAGGGTCATTTTTCACTGCAAAATTGAGGTGTGACCACGTTGCGTTTTGTGTCGTTTCCTGTCGCGGGCACTATGCCGACCCGCACAAGTGAGGTACCATTTTTCTCGTAGGACTTTGGGGAACGCGGGGTGGGTGGAAATTTGTGGATCCACGCAGGTTCCAGAACTTTCCATCACAGAAATGTGGGGAAAATGTGTTTTTTTTTTCAATTGTTTACGTTTGCAAGGGATTCTGGGTATCAGACCATGGTGGGAGGCAGTCAAGTCACCCCATCCTGGATTCCCCTGGGTGTCTAGTTTTCAAAAATGTATAGGTTTGCTAGGTTTCCCTAGGTGCCGGCAGGGCTAAGGTTCAAAAACTACAGCTCGTCACTTTGCCAAAAAAGGGTCATTTTTCACTGCAAAATTGAGGTGTGACCACGTTGCGTTTTGCGCCGTTTCCTGTCGCGGGCACTATGCCGACCCGCACAAGTGAGGTACCATTTTTCTCGTAGGACTTTGGGGAACGCGGGGTGGGTGGAAATTTGTAGATCCACGCAGATTCCAGAACTTTCCATCACAGAAATGTGGGGAAAATGTGTTTTTTTTGTCAATTTTTTACGTTTGCAAGGGATTCTGGGTAACAGACCATGGTGGGAGGCAGTCAAGTCACCCCATCCTGGATTCCCCTGGGTGTCTAGGTTTCAAAAATGTATAGGTTTGCTAGGTTTCCCTAGGTGCCGGCAGGGCTAGGGTTAAAAACTACAGCTCGTCACTTTGCCAAAAAAGGGTCATTTTTCACTGCAAAATTGAGGTGTGACCACGTTGCGTTTTGCGCCGTTTCCTGTCGCGGGCACGAGGCCGGCCCGCACAAGTGAGGTACCATTTTTCTCGTAGGACTTTGGGGAACGTGGGGTGGGTGGAAATTTGTGGATCCACGCAGTTCCAGAACTTTCCAACACAGAAATGTGGGGAAAATGTGTTTTTTTTGTCAATTGTTTACGTTTGCAAGGGATTCTGGGTAACAGACCATGGTGGGAGGCAGTCAAGTCACCCCATCCTGGATTCCCCTGGGTGTCTAGTTTTAAAAAATGTATAGGTTTGCTAGGTTTCCCTAGGTGCCGGCAGGGCTAGGGTTCAAAAACTACAGCTAGTCACTTTGCCAAAAAGGGGTAATTTTTTCACTGCAAAATTGAGGTGTGACCACGTTGCGTTTTGCGCCGTTTCCTGTCGCGGGCACTATGCCGACCCGCACAAGTGAGGTACCATTTTTCTCGTAGGACTTTGGGGAACACGGGGTGGGTGGAAATTTGTGGATCCACGCAGATTCCAGAACTTTCCATCACAGAAATGTGGGGAAAATGTGTTTTTTTTGTCAATTTTTTACGTTTGCAAGGAATTCTGGGTAACAGACCATGGTGGGAGGCAGTCAAGTCACCCCATCTTGGATTCCCCTGCGTGTCTAGTTTTCAAAAATGTATAGGTTTCCTAGGTTTCCCTAGGTGCCGGCAGGGCTAGGGTTCAAAACCTACAGCTCGTCACTTTGCCAAAAAAGGGTCATTTTTCACTGCAAAATTGAGGTGTGACCACGTCGCGTTTTGCGCCGTTTCCTGTCGCGGGCACTATGCCGACCCGCACAAGTGAGGTACCATTTTTCTCGTAGGACTTTGGGGAACGCGGGGTGGGTGGAAATTTGTGGATCCACGCAGATTCCAGAACTTTCCATCACAGAAATGTGGGGAAAATGTGTTTTTTTTGTCAATTTTTTACGTTTGCAAGGGATTCTGGGTAACAGACCATGGTGGGAGGCAGTCAAGTCACCCCATCCTGGATTCCCCTGGGTGTTTAGTTTACAAAAATGTATAGGTTTGCTAGGTTTCCCTAGGTGCCGGCAGGGCTAGGGTTCAAAAACTACAGCTAGTCACTTTGCCAAAAAAGGGTCATTTTTCACTGCAAAATTGAGGTGTGACCACGTCGCGTTTTGCGCCGTTTCCTGTCGCGGGCACTAGGCCGACCCCCACAAGTGAGGTACCATTTTTCTCGTAGGACTTTGGGGAACGCGGGGTGGGTGGAAATTTGTGGATCCACGCAGGTTCCAGAACTTTCCATCACAGAAATGTGGGGAAAATGTGTTTTTTTTGTCAATTGTTTACGTTTGCAAGGGATTCTGGGTATCAGACCATGGTGGGAGGCAGTCAAGTCACCCCATCCTGGATTCCCCTGGGTGTCTAGTTTTCAAAAATGTATAGGTTTGCTAGGTTTCCCTAGGTGCCGGCAGGGCTAAGGTTCAAAAACTACAGCTCGTCACTTTGCCAAAAAAGGGTCATTTTTCACTGCAAAATTGAGGTGTGACCACGTCGCGTTTTGCGCCGTTTCCTGTCGCGGGCACTATGCCGGCCCGCACAAGTGAGGTACCATTTTTCTCGTAGGACTTTGGGGAACGTGGGGTGGGTGGAAATTTGTGGATCCACGCAGTTCCAGAACTTTCCAACACAGAAATGTGGGGAAAATGTGTTTTTTTTGTCAATTGTTTACGTTTGCAAGGGATTCTGGGTAACAGACCATGGTGGGAGGCAGTCAAGTCACCCCATCCTGGATTCCCCTGGGTGTCTAGTTTTAAAAAATGTATAGGTTTGCTAGGTTTCCCTAGGTGCCGGCAGGGCTAGGGTTCAAAAACTACAGCTCGTCACTTTGCCAAAAAAGGGTCATTTTTCACTGCAAAATTGAGGTGTGACCACGTCGCGTTTTGCGCCGTTTCCTGTCGCGGGCACTATGCCGACCCGCACAAGTGAGGTACCATTTTTCTCGTAGGACTTTGGGGAACACGGGGTGGGTGGAAATTTGTGGATCCACGCAGATTCCAGAACTTTCCATCACAGAAATGTGGGGAAAATGTGTTTTTTTTGTCAATTGTTTACGTTTGCAAGGGATTCTGGGTAACAGACCATGGTGGGAGGCAGTCAAGTCACCCCATCCTGGATTCCCCTGGGTGTCTAGTTTTAAAAAATGTATAGGTTTGCTAGGTTTCCCTAGGTGCCGGCAGGGCTAAGGTTCAAAAACTACAGCTCGTCACTTTGCCAAAAAAGGGTCATTTTTCACTGCAAAATTGAGGTGTGACCACGTCGCGTTTTGCGCCGTTTCCTGTCGCGGGCACTATGCCGGCCCGCACAAGTGAGGTACCATTTTTCTCGTAGGACTTTGGGGAACGTGGGGTGGGTGGAAATTTGTGGATCCACGCAGTTCCAGAACTTTCCAACACAGAAATGTGGGGAAAATGTGTTTTTTTTGTCAATTGTTTACGTTTGCAAGGGATTCTGGGTAACAGACCATGGTGGGAGGCAGTCAAGTCACCCCATCCTGGATTCCCCTGGGTGTCTAGTTTTAAAAAATGTATAGGTTTGCTAGGTTTCCCTAGGTGCCGGCAGGGCTAGGGTTCAAAAACTACAGCTAGTCACTTTGCCAAAAAGGGGTAATTTTTTCACTGCAAAATTGAGGTGTGACCACGTTGCGTTTTGCGCCGTTTCCTGTCGCGGGCACTATGCCGACCCGCACAAGTGAGGTACCATTTTTCTCGTAGGACTTTGGGGAACACGGGGTGGGTGGAAATTTGTGGATCCACGCAGATTCCAGAACTTTCCATCACAGAAATGTGGGGAAAATGTGTTTTTTTTGTCAATTTTTTACGTTTGCAAGGAATTCTGGGTAACAGACCATGGTGGGAGGCAGTCAAGTCACCCCATCTTGGATTCCCCTGCGTGTCTAGTTTTCAAAAATGTATAGGTTTCCTAGGTTTCCCTAGGTGCCGGCAGGGCTAGGGTTCAAAACCTACAGCTCGTCACTTTGCCAAAAAAGGGTCATTTTTCACTGCAAAATTGAGGTGTGACCACGTCGCGTTTTGCGCCGTTTCCTGTCGCGGGCACTATGCCGACCCGCACAAGTGAGGTACCATTTTTCTCGTAGGACTTTGGGGAACGCGGGGTGGGTGGAAATTTGTGGATCCACGCAGATTCCAGAACTTTCCATCACAGAAATGTGGGGAAAATGTGTTTTTTTTGTCAATTTTTTACGTTTGCAAGGGATTCTGGGTAACAGACCATGGTGGGAGGCAGTCAAGTCACCCCATCCTGGATTCCCCTGGGTGTTTAGTTTACAAAAATGTATAGGTTTGCTAGGTTTCCCTAGGTGCCGGCAGGGCTAGGGTTCAAAAACTACAGCTAGTCACTTTGCCAAAAAAGGGTCATTTTTCACTGCAAAATTGAGGTGTGACCACGTCGCGTTTTGCGCCGTTTCCTGTCGCGGGCACTAGGCCGACCCCCACAACTGAGGTACCATTTTTCTCGTAGGACTTTGGGGAACGCGGGGTGGGTGGAAATTTGTGGATCCACGCAGGTTCCAGAACTTTCCATCACAGAAATGTGGGGAAAATGTGTTTTTTTTGTCAATTGTTTACGTTTGCAAGGGATTCTGGGTATCAGACCATGGTGGGAGGCAGTCAAGTCACCCCATCCTGGATTCCCCTGGGTGTCTAGTTTTCAAAAATGTATAGGTTTGCTAGGTTTCCCTAGGTGCCGGCAGGGCTAAGGTTCAAAAACTACAGCTCGTCACTTTGCCAAAAAAGGGTCATTTTTCACTGCAAAATTGAGGTGTGACCACGTTGCGTTTTGCGCCGTTTCCTGTCGCGGGCACTATGCCGACCCGCACAAGTGAGGTACCATTTTTCTCGTAGGACTTTGGGGAACGCGGGGTGGGTGGAAATTTGTAGATCCACGCAGATTCCAGAACTTTCCATCACAGAAATGTGGGGAAAATGTGGTTTTTTTGTCAATTTTTTACGTTTGCAAGGGATTCTGGGTAACAGACCATGGTGGGAGGCAGTCAAGTCACCCCATCCTGGATTCCCCTGGGTGTCTAGGTTTCAAAAATGTATAGGTTTGCTAGGTTTCCCTAGGTGCCGGCAGGGCTAGGGTTAAAAACTACAGCTCGTCACTTTGCCAAAAAAAGGTCATTTTTCACTGCAAAATTGAGGTGTGACCACGTTGCGTTTTGCGCCGTTTCCTGTCGCGGGCACGAGGCCGACCCGCACAAGTGAGGTACCATTTTTCTCGTAGGACTTTGGGGAACGTGGGGTGGGTGGAAATTTGTGGATCCACGCAGTTCCAGAACTTTCCAACACAGAAATGTGGGGAAAATGTGTTTTTTTTGTCAATTGTTTACGTTTGCAAGGGATTCTGGGTAACAGACCATGGTGGGAGGCAGTCAAGTCACCCCATCCTGGATTCCCCTGGGTGTCTAGTTTTAAAAAATGTATAGGTTTGCTAGGTTTCCCTAGGTGCCGGCAGGGCTAGGGTTCAAAAACTACAGCTAGTCACTTTGCCAAAAAGGGGTAATTTTTTCACTGCAAAATTGAGGTGTGACCACGTTGCGTTTTGCGCCGTTTCCTGTCGCGGGCACTATGCCGACCCGCACAAGTGAGGTACCATTTTTCTCGTAGGACTTTGGGGAACACGGGGTGGGTGGAAATTTGTGGATCCACGCAGATTCCAGAACTTTCCATCACAGAAATGTGGGGAAAATGTGTTTTTTTTGTCAATTTTTTACGTTTGCAAGGAATTCTGGGTAACAGACCATGGTGGGAGGCAGTCAAGTCACCCCATCTTGGATTCCCCTGCGTGTCTAGTTTTAAAAAATGTATAGGTTTCCTAGGTTTCCCTAGGTGCCGGCAGGGCTAGGGTTCAAAACCTACAGCTCGTCACTTTGCCAAAAAAGGGTCATTTTTCACTGCAAAATTGAGGTGTGACCACGTCGCGTTTTGCGCCGTTTCCTGTCGCGGGCACTAGGCCGACCCGCACAAGTGAGGTACCATTTTTCTCGTAGGACTTTGGGGAACGCGGGGTGGGTGGAAATTTGTGGATCCACGCAGATTCCAGAACTTTCCATCACAGAAATGTGGGGAAAATGTGTTTTTTTTGTCAATTTTTTATGTTTGCAAGGGATTCTGGGTAACAGACCATGGTGGGAGGCAGTCAAGTCACCCCATCCTGGATTCCCCTGGGTGTCTAGTTTTCAAAAATGTATAGGTTTGCTAGGTTTCCCTAAGTGCCGGCAGGGCTAGGGTTCAAAAACTACAGCTCGTCACTTTGCCAAAAAAGGGTCATTTTTCACTGCAAAATTGAGGTGTGACCACGTTGCGTTTTGCGCCGTTTCCTGTCGCGGGGACTATGCCGACCCGCACAAGTGAGGTACCATTTTTCTCGTAGGACTTTGGGGAACGCGGGGTGGGTGGAAATTTGTGGATCCACGCAGATTCCAGAACTTTCCATCACAGAAATGTGGGGAAAATGTGTTTTTTTTGTCAATGTTTTACGTTTGCAAGGGATTCTGGGTAACAGACCATGGTGGGAGGCAGTCAAGTCACCCCATCCTGTATTCCCCTGGGTGTCTAGTTTTCAAAAATGTATAGGTTTGCTAGGTTTCCCTAGGTGCCGGCAGGGCTAGGGTTAAAAAACTACAGCTCGTCACTTTGCCAAAAAAGGGTCATTTTTCACTGCAAAATTGAGGTGTGACCACGTTGCGTTTTGCGCCGTTTCCTGTCGCGGGCACTATGCCGACCCACACAAGTGAGGTACCATTTTTCTCGTAGGACTTTGGGGAAAGCGGGGTGGGTGGAAATTTGTGGATCCACGCAGATTCCAGAACTTTCCATCACAGAAATATGTAGAAAATGTGTTTTTTTTGTCAATTTTTTACGTTTGCAAGGGATTCTGGGTAACAGACCATGGTGGGAGGCAGTCAAGTCACCCCATCCTGGATTCCCCTGGGTGTCTAGTTTACAAAAATGTATAGGTTTGCTAGGTTTCCCTAGGTGCCGGCAGGGCTAGGGTTCATAAACTACAGCTAGTCACTTTGCCAAAAAAGGGTCATTTTTCACTGCAAAATTGAGGTGTGACCACGTCGCGTTTTGCGCCGTTTCCTGTCGCGGGCACTAGGCCGACCCCCACAAGTGAGGTACCATTTTTCTCGTAGGACTTTGGGGAACGTGGGGTGGGTGGAAATTTGTGGATCCACGCAGATTCCAGAACTTTCCATCACAGAAATGTGGGGAAAATGTGTTTTTTTTGTCAATTTTTTACGTTTGCAAGGGATTCTGGGTAACAGACCATGGTGGGAGGCAGTCAAGTCACCCCATCCTGGATTCCCCTGGGTGTTTAGTTTACAAAAATGTATAGGTTTGCTAGGTTTCCCTAGGTGCCGGCAGGGCTAGGGTTCAAAAACTACAGCTAGTCACTTTGCCAAAAAAGGGTCATTTTTCACTGCAAAATTGAGGTGTGACCACGTCGCGTTTTGCGCCGTTTCCTGTCGCGGGCACTAGGCCGACCCCCACAAGTGAGGTACCATTTTTCTCGTAGGACTTTGGGGAACGCGGGGTGGGTGGAAATTTGTGGATCCACGCAGGTTCCAGAACTTTCCATCACAGAAATGTGGGGAAAATGTGTTTTTTTTGTCAATTGTTTACGTTTGCAAGGGATTCTGGGTATCAGACCATGGTGGGAGGCAGTCAAGTCACCCCATCCTGGATTCCCCTGGGTGTCTAGTTTTCAAAAATGTATAGGTTTGCTAGGTTTCCCTAGGTGCCGGCAGGGCTAAGGTTCAAAAACTACAGCTCGTCACTTTGCCAAAAAAGGGTCATTTTTCACTGCAAAATTGAGGTGTGACCACGTCGCGTTTTGCGCCGTTTCCTGTCGCGGGCACTATGCCGGCCCGCACAAGTGAGGTACCATTTTTCTCGTAGGACTTTGGGGAACGTGGGGTGGGTGGAAATTTGTGGATCCACGCAGTTCCAGAACTTTCCAACACAGAAATGTGGGGAAAATGTGTTTTTTTTGTCAATTGTTTACGTTTGCAAGGGATTCTGGGTAACAGACCATGGTGGGAGGCAGTCAAGTCACCCCATCCTGGATTCCCCTGGGTGTCTAGTTTTAAAAAATGTATAGGTTTGCTAGGTTTCCCTAGGTGCCGGCAGGGCTAGGGTTCAAAAACTACAGCTAGTCACTTTGCCAAAAAGGGGTAATTTTTTCACTGCAAAATTGAGGTGTGACCACGTTGCGTTTTGCGCCGTTTCCTGTCGCGGGCACTATGCCGACCCGCACAAGTGAGGTACCATTTTTCTCGTAGGACTTTGGGGAACACGGGGTGGGTGGAAATTTGTGGATCCACGCAGATTCCAGAACTTTCCATCACAGAAATGTTGGGAAAATGTGTTTTTTTTGTCAATTTTTTACGTTTGCAAGGAATTCTGGGTAACAGACCATGGTGGGAGGCAGTCAAGTCACCCCATCTTGGATTCCCCTGCGTGTCTAGTTTTCAAAAATGTATAGGTTTCCTAGGTTTCCCTAGGTGCCGGCAGGGCTAGGGTTCAAAACCTACAGCTCGTCACTTTGCCAAAAAAGGGTCATTTTTCACTGCAAAATTGAGGTGTGACCACGTCGCGTTTTGCGCCGTTTCCTGTCGCGGGCACTATGCCGACCCGCACAAGTGAGGTACCATTTTTCTCGTAGGACTTTGGGGAACGCGGGGTGGGTGGAAATTTGTGGATCCACGCAGATTCCAGAACTTTCCATCACAGAAATGTGGGGAAAATGTGTTTTTTTTGTCAATTTTTTACGTTTGCAAGGGATTCTGGGTAACAGACCATGGTGGGAGGCAGTCAAGTCACCCCATCCTGGATTCCCCTGGGTGTTTAGTTTACAAAAATGTATAGGTTTGCTAGGTTTCCCTAGGTGCCGGCAGGGCTAGGGTTCAAAAACTACAGCTAGTCACTTTGCCAAAAAAGGGTCATTTTTCACTGCAAAATTGAGGTGTGACCACGTCGCGTTTTGCGCCGTTTCCTGTCGCGGGCACTAGGCCGACCCCCACAACTGAGGTACCATTTTTCTCGTAGGACTTTGGGGAACGCGGGGTGGGTGGAAATTTGTGGATCCACGCAGGTTCCAGAACTTTCCATCACAGAAATGTGGGGAAAATGTGTTTTTTTTGTCAATTGTTTACGTTTGCAAGGGATTCTGGGTATCAGACCATGGTGGGAGGCAGTCAAGTCACCCCATCCTGGATTCCCCTGGGTGTCTAGTTTTCAAAAATGTATAGGTTTGCTAGGTTTCCCTAGGTGCCGGCAGGGCTAAGGTTCAAAAACTACAGCTCGTCACTTTGCCAAAAAAGGGTCATTTTTCACTGCAAAATTGAGGTGTGACCACGTTGCGTTTTGCGCCGTTTCCTGTCGCGGGCACTATGCCGACCCGCACAAGTGAGGTACCATTTTTCTCGTAGGACTTTGGGGAACGCGGGGTGGGTGGAAATTTGTAGATCCACGCAGATTCCAGAACTTTCCATCACAGAAATGTGGGGAAAATGTGGTTTTTTTGTCAATTTTTTACGTTTGCAAGGGATTCTGGGTAACAGACCATGGTGGGAGGCAGTCAAGTCACCCCATCCTGGATTCCCCTGGGTGTCTAGGTTTCAAAAATGTATAGGTTTGCTAGGTTTCCCTAGGTGCCGGCAGGGCTAGGGTTAAAAACTACAGCTCGTCACTTTGCCAAAAAAAGGTCATTTTTCACTGCAAAATTGAGGTGTGACCACGTTGCGTTTTGCGCCGTTTCCTGTCGCGGGCACGAGGCCGACCCGCACAAGTGAGGTACCATTTTTCTCGTAGGACTTTGGGGAACGTGGGGTGGGTGGAAAT
>NW_028188336.1:0-51106 GCF_964204655.1 Triturus cristatus | reverse complement strand
CACAGAACCATCTTTGTGGGGACTTGAACACGTGTTACCATCCTTGCGGGGACTTACTTAATAATTATCATTTGTGATTGAATACGTTCGTAATCAAATGGCTAAATGTTATTTTTCAGTGCTGTACCTAAATTAGATGATAATTTACTCACATATGAGTCGCTCATTGTGTTCTAGGAGCACACAGAGTATGGATTTTGATGATAACACATTTTTCATCAGAAAACAATAGCATATCAAGTGCATGGAAAGGTATTCACAGATACCTAGCCTATTACTGAGTGCTCACAAACTTTAAGGACTATGAAAACAACACAGTTAAATTAATTTAGAGGCCGAAGATCCTGCAATGTGGTCAGGTGGCATAACCAAGTTGCCATCTGACCACCTAGATCTTTTTGATCAACTTCACCAATTAGCATCATGTTCGTATGTCTGTGCGTTAATAGTTCCCAAAGATATGACACAAGAATATAGTAATGTTGGGGAGCTGACAGAGATAGTGTGTGATGATAATCATATTCACTGCATGATTATATTGATGCCAGCTCGTCACAAATCTAGTGTTTAATTACTGTTACTTTCAAGTCCCCATAAACGTAGTGCGTAATGATGGTTATGTTGAAGTCATATGACATAGTGTGTCACTAAGGGGATTCCCAAATTGCCACACAGATAGTGTGTGATTATAGTCTTGTTCAAATCCTCCAAAATATTGTGTCTGATTATAGTCATGCCCAGGTCTCCACAGATATTGTGTTTGGTTTTGGTGTATGATGATAGTCATACTGCAGTTCATGCAGAAATAGTGCTATTAGAGTAATGCCCTGGTCCCACAGAGATAGTTTGTGAATATAGTTAAGTTCAAAGATAGTATTTGATTGATTAGATGATTATATTGATGCCTAGGTCCCCACAGATATTGTGTGTGATTATAGGGATGCCCGGGTCCCCACAGAGATAGTGTGTGAGTATAGGGAGGCCCAGGTCCCCACAGAGATAGTGTGTGATTATAGGGTGCCCAGGTCCCCACAGAGATAGTGTGTGAGTATAGGGAGGCCCAGGTCCCCACAGAGATAGTGTGTGATTATAGGGGTGCCCAGGTCCCCACAGAGATAGTGTGTGAGTATATGGAGGCCCAGGTCCTCACAGAGGTAGTGTGTGAGTATAAGGATGCCCAGGTCCCCAAAGAGATAGTGAGTGATTATAGGGATGCCCTGGTCCCCACAGGGATAGTGTGTGAGTATAGGGAGGCCCAGGTCCCCACAGAGATAGTGTGTGAGTATAAGGATGCACAGGTCCCCATAGAGATAGTGTGTGATTATAGGGATGCCCAGGTCCCCAGAGAGATAGTGTGTGAGTATAAGGATGCCCACATCCCCACAGAGATAGTGTGTGAGTATAGGGATGCTTAGGTCCCCACAGAGATAGTGTGTGATTACTTGGATGCCCAGATCCCCACACAGATAGTGTGGGATTATAATCAGATTCAAGCCCCACATAGAAAGTATTATGATAGTGTTGTTCAAATATTCATTCAGAAATAGTGGCATAACAGTATCTCCACAGATATAGCATTTAATTATAGTCACTCTCAAGGCCCCATAGACACAGTATGTGATTATATTCATGTGCAAGTCACTTCACAGATGGTGTGCGGTTATTTTTATTCACATCTCTGCAGAGATCGTGAGTGATTACAGTCATGTTCAAGTCCCCATATTGATAGTGTTATGATAGTAATGTTGAAGTTCCTGGGGAGAAGGAGTATTATAATTGTCATGCACAGGTCCCTACAGAGTAGTATGTGATTAGAGTGATGTCCAGGTGCCTGCACAGATAGTTTGTGATTAAATTCATGCTCTTCTGATGCAAAGATATTGTGTGATTTTAGTGAAGCCCAGGTCCCCAAAGCGATAGTGTGTGATAATAGGGATGTCCACATGCCCCACAGAAATAGTGATTGTAGACCTGTAGAGAAAGTGTGTGATAACTGTCGAGTTCTAGTCCCTCTAGAGACAGTCTTTTATGATAGACATGATGCTGTGCCTGCAGAGATGGTATGAGATGACAGTCATATTTAAGTCTCCACAAAGTGAATGTATATTGATGCCCAGGTCCCCACAAAGATAGTGTGAAATTATACATACCCTGGCCCCCATATCGATAGTGTGTGATTATATGAATTCCCAGGTCCCCACAGAGATAGTGTGTAATTGTAGAGATGTTCAGTTCCCCACAGAGTTGGTGTATGTTTACAGTGTTCCCACAGTCTCCGCAGAAATAGTGTGTGATGATAGTCTTGTTCACTACCACACACAGATAGTATTCGATTGATTATAGTGATGCAGAGGACACCACAGAGATAGTGTGTAATTATAGTCATGTTCAAGTCCCCACAGAGATAGTGTGTGAACACAGTGATGTTCAAGTACATACAGTGATTGTGTGATTATAGTCCTATTCAAGTCTCCACAGTGATGTGTGCGATTATAGTTATTTTGAAGACCCAGAAGAAATAGATAGTCTTAGTCTGGTGGCTTAGTAAACTAATCTATCCACTTAAGGGATTTGTGTTTGAACACACACACACACGTTTGAATCCTAGTGTCCCATTTGGACTTTCATTCTTCCACGGTTGATAAAATGAGCACCCTTGACTTGGGTAACAAAAATCTATTGTTATTCAGCACCAAGACACCCCCAGGCATGAGTGTGTGCTTTATAAATATACATCGGATGATGTGATGTGATAATAGTGGTATTCAAGTCCCTGTGGGAGCTAGATTGGATTAATCCCACTTCAAATGCAGCAATAACTGAATTGAACTGTTTTCATCCCTGAAGGTCCAAACTTCCCTATAAATCTAAACATCTGAGTTCTCATTCTCTTTTCTAGTCACCACCTTATCTGCTAGTCTCCATATTGAAGACAAAATTACATTTCTGATTGTAACAACCTCCCAGCACTAATTCTTTCTGACCCTGTTGGTTATATTACATTGTAGAAATAGCTTTAAGGACTGGCACATCTTTGTTATTTTTGTGTCTAGAATTCGGGAACATAATGGGCATCTCCTCCCAAAGCTCTTTCTCCTCTCAGAGTGTTTCTTCTACCTGCGATTGGGGCTCCTTCGAGCTACCTTGGCTCACACTCCATAAACTATTGTATGTACATACATAAACTTTATTCAAAAAGATTAAAACATTTGCTGTGTTTGGGAGCACAAGTTCTATAAGTGGAACATACAGCTGTATTTCCAGAGCGAGCCCGATTGTCATTTTGTGCAAGACTATAAAACAACCACATTGACAGTGGCATAGTATGACTGCCTTTTAATGGGAATAGAGACAAAATCAAAATGTGCCCTTTAATAAAGATGAAAAATCAATTTTGGAGCCAAGTTTCATATTTGGGTGCAATACAGGAGTTCTTAAACACTGCCTTCTTCATGAAAAAAAGCACATTCCCAGAATTGCCCATGTTAACTACAAGAGTCTTCAACAGCATTGATGAGTCAAACAAATTGAGTTCCTAAACTGAGCTGGTATAGTTGTGTAAGAGTAGATAATTTCACCTTAGCCTACATACAGCTGTCTTTTTCATGTGATTAAACAACTCAAAATATGCCACCTTAATTATAGGAGTCTTCCACAATGTCACCATAAACATGTTTAAGGAGTCCAAATGTTATATGTCAGTGTGTGTAGGGCATACAACTAGGCTTCCTCAAAGGGGATAGTAAATCCTCTCTTCAGGAACAGAGAAAGGCAAACAGACGTTTTTGGTGGGAAATTAAACCATAACATGTGACCCTGTTAAAGATAGGAGTCCTTCACTAAACTAAAATGAAAATAGTCCAGCAAGATCTGAATCATATGATTTTGATAAAAAGAATATCCAGTGCTTAAGAGCATTCTTCACTAATTTTGATGGGCAGCTCTCTCATAAATGTACCGACTGTTTGGTGGTGGGTGTGTGGTGGGTGATGGGCTGAGAGCAGGGTGGTGTGTTTATTTTCTTGAGTGATGCATCAGACCCTACAATAATGGTTTTAGTCCACAGCGTATTGTAGGAAGCCATGCTAGCCATTGCAGAATGAAGATAATGTTTGTTATACTGTGGGCATCTGTTATGCCACTAAACCACAAAAGGGGCAATAGGGGTTTACAACAAGCCATGAAACAAGAGACACATTGGAGCACACAGAGGGGTATATACCATCTGCAACAAACCATGAGTTTGCACTTGCCATCTTCTGATACCTCAGGTGATGGAGGGATGGTACTTAAGAACCAGAAGACTGCTTTACCAACTCTTCAGAAATAGCAAGGAGGGATCCATACCCTCCTACAGAGCTGATGGAAGGGCCTTCACCATGCATCTGGAGTGTGAATCATCTAACCACTATGAGGAGCAGCCTCTGATTTCCCATCTGCTGTGAATAAAAAAACTGAGATTTAGAGCCTGCTATAAAATAAAACATGGGATTCAGAGCATTAATTGATTTGGAGCAGGTTTTCTTACCACCTGCAATGTATGAAAAGAGCACAGGGTTCCAATGGACAGGAACATCGCCATTCTTTTTTGGTGATGGTGTGCAGGGTCTTTGCCTGTTCTGCCTGTGACAGGCTTCTCTCACAAGTGCCGCTCTAACACTCTGTGATGATGCCTCAGGATTTAGCACAGGTGATGGGGACTGTAGATAGTGGTGCCTGTAGAGGACTGGCAGGGTCTTGACTCGGTCACGTCATCAGTCCACTGATGTACTCTTAGCCCGAACCAAGTTGGCATATCCGGTGAGACAAAAGTTACTTAAATTGATAACCACCCAAAAATACAATCTGCAAAATGTGTTATTCCTATATTTGGTAATTAACCTAGATTAAGCTTGCATAACATTTGTTCCCTTTAAACAGCAGAGAGGTGCGCTGGTGCATAAAGGTTTAATGGCCAAACTATATCCTGCAACACAAATCATAAAGAGTGCACTCAAAAAAACCTATGAACACCTCTGCAGTATAAAGATCTGTAACTGCAGCAAACCAATAGTTATAAAAATAAATCATGGCCTATTCCAGCTTGCTGTGTGTAGCCTTCCCATGATTTACTGAAAGTTTTGCCGTAAAGGCCAAATTTTTAATTCCTCTCTATGGTGAGGCCTGTGAGGAGAATGTTGGCAATTTGGTGGATGCTGCTTTGCTTACTGTAAAGCGCATCATACATTGTATGCCCATCTCCTTCATATCTAAAAGGTTGGTTAAACTTTTCAAAGCTGAGCCAGTGGATGTTTCACTTGCATATCTGCTGACTCTTTGTCATTACGAATGCACTGAGTCATTTCAGAGAGCATGTCTAGGAGAATGTGAAGTGCCTCTAGTGTGCTGTGTCATTGAGCTTACTAGTCTACCTTATGTGTGTGATGTAGCAGCCCCTACAAGTTGTCCCTGATCATAATGAGTGCAAATGTGCTTTTAAATTGTGTACCAAAGGTAGCTAGGAGTTTTATTTGGTCAGCTCCTGCATTCAGTTAGCAGGTTATTGGGCCTCATCCTGAGAAGTGGCAGCTGTTCCCTCCTCTGCTGTGAGGTGTTGTGACCTCCAGTTTTCCTGAGCATCTGACAACCCCACTGCCTCAACACTCTCCTCCACCTCCCCCATACCTTCATGTAGAAATGGGATTATATGCCCATGATGAATCTGAACTTGAACCTCTACAGATGTTTCAATGGGCACTGTATTGTTTGCTGTAGAGAGGCCGCTACCAGCAAAGGCAGAGCTCTGAACAGTGGCTTAGGCTGTGTGGTTTCTGTTGGTACAACACTCGTAGGTGTTGCTGAGTTGACTATGGTGGAAGTCATGGAGGTGGTGGACTGATGGCCTCTAAGGTATGAGTGATGGTAGGTACAGAGGCAGCAGTGGTGCTTGCCATAGGTGTGGTCCTGATGGTTAGCACTGATGGAGCAATTTCAATTAGCACAGTAGTGCACATCTACACATCATGTAATGTTGGCACCTATGGCTAGTGGTACTTAGGAACAAGCATTATATGAAATTCATTGAAAGGGTGTGCATATAGGGATGCCTAGGGCCTGTGCTGACGAGCAGATCTTCTAATATGTCTAAAATTCCTTTATACTGTTGTTCTGCACAACACCATGGCAATCTGTTGCATACCAATGTTGGATTGTGTGATTTTACTGTGAAACCTGTAAGATTTTGTCAATGCCCGTTATGAAACAGAAACCTGCATGCCAGTTCACTTAGAGACAAGGTATCTGTTCTCTGGCATCTTCTAACATATTTTACCACTGACAAATTACACAGACGCTGCCTCCTGGGTATCCTGAAGCACTAATCACAGGTGTTGTGGAACGTGGATTGCAGTATAAAGTAATGAGTCACAAACTGATTTTCCCTTTCCAGAGTTCTTGCTGATTGTACATATGTGCCATGTTTCAAGTATTGGCATCCCAATCTTTCATTATGGGCTATTGGTATATGGACGTTAGCATGAACCTTCTCTTCTCACAGTTTCAGATACATGTGGTTGTGGGTCCTCCACTTTGGCCATGATCTCCTGTTTATGCTCAACAACAACATCTCGCAGCATGACAATGTGGTCCACATGGTGTGTGGTGCTTTACAATTTCATTGGTCAACACCTCCAGCTGTGGATTGGAGAACTTGCATTTTCTGGCCTGAAGGGATCCACAGTGAAACTCTCTAGTTGGCTTAGATAAGACCATAAGACCATGGTTGATTCTTGTTCTGAAAGGATATGGATCCTGCTGACAGCATTGCCAGTTGGCTCCTGGTTTACAAATGGTTAACTTATTACTGTTGTCAGAACATGGCAGAGGGAGGGCTGCAGCTGGGTCAATCTGAGAAATAAAGAGGGTCACGGGTATAACTTTGTACACAACACCACTAGATAACCACTAAACTTGTGCTAACCAAACAGTAGCTCGCACCATTGACAAGCAGTGAAAAAATATCATAGGCTAGCCTCTCCCTTTCATGATCTGAGCTACTACGGAGCTACTAATCAATACCAGCATTGTCTGTGCATCCTGAAGTAGACAAAAATGCCATTGGTTTAAAGATGAAACTGTGAGTGCTATCTGAAAGCCCAGAACTCTAATGCCAGCCTGCCTTGTCATTGGATGGCAAGGAAACTCGCAGTTCATGGTGTATGAAGTTTGAACAAACAGCAAGGCTTCATCACAGAATTCAATGGCTGCTGTTTTTCCACTTAGATTTGCAAAGTGAGTGCACTCAGTCCAGTGCACTCAGCCCTCCCCGCTGAAAACGAGAGACAAAGAATAGAAACAAAGATGCTCAGTCACTAATGCTGTTGATAACCAAAAATGCGGGAAACTACCCATCCCAATGAACAATCACTGGGTAAAATGTCTATATGTATTATTTCATGTATTACGACTACGGAGCATCAAATTCTGTAACATGACACGGACAGCGGAGACACATGAGCATGCGCCAAAGCGTGCTGACTTTTAAAAGTACAACAGTTGTGAAAGTACGGGCAAGTGCTGTCCGTTATTAAATGAATAATGGACAATGGACATTAGATGGCAATTGTCTGGGAAAAACGAGACCTTAAATGTTGTTTCCCTCATTTTCCACTCTCACCATTAAATTATACGAACCTGTTATTTACAGAATTTTAAAAAGCTGCAAAAATGTGCCATGAAGCTCCTTATAAAAATACTATTACTGCAGGGTCACGCTGAAAGCAGAGGCACTGCAAAGCAGTTGTTCACAAAATAAAATAAATGAAAACCTCCACTCTTTTCAGGCAGGGAGGAATCCCTGTATTAACAACTCAAAGCTTTCTAGGCCGTGCACTTGAAGGTGTTAATGTATGCAGATTGCGTTCTTTGTGTTTCAAAGTCCCTGGCTAGGAGACAGAGGTTAAAGTCCAGATACTGAGCCTGGGAGCACCTGCATTTCCTGCTGTCCCAAATACATTCTGGAGAAATTGGAAACCTCGAAGGAGGAAACAGCAAGGCTAGTCTGTAAGAAATGCCTGGGGTAAAAGGCACACAGTATTTACTAAAGGTTAATAAAAGTTCAGTTTGTTTGTAATTGTTGTTAAAAAACAAACAAAAAGGAACTGATTATTCAAAGCATTCTATTACTTTTCAGCCCAAATGTACCAAAAAGATGGACTGTATAACACTGCGTGAAAGTGTACAGTGCTACATTGTGCAAACAGTAAAAAAATATTTATGTCCACCGACCTCATCCAAGGATGCTAGGCATTGTCACGCACAAAGTGCAGTAGATACAGTGGCACCAGTACTGGGGGAGAAGAGCTCACTGTAGCAAAATCCTAGTCCGAGCACGGAGCACAAGCGCAGCAGGTGCAGTGGTATCAGGCACAGGCGGGGTTCAGAGCCAATAGTAGCCTGCTCCCAGTAGTAAGGACTGGGGTGCTGCTATCATTGAATTGTATTGCACTGTAGCTCTTACTTAGCGCTTCATACCCCTATGTGTGATTCTGAAGCACATTTTTGGATGAGTCGCATGATACACCATCAGGGAGTACACGGCTTGCAGAATGTTGTATTTATCGCACTATGTGGGAAGTATTTTTTGTCATTTGTGAGTCACAAGAGAGGTGCTTTTATTTTGTTCTGGGGAGTAGTGCCTATGGATGGAGCACGAGCTGTGAGAAATAGGCACACAAATTACAATATTGGTAGGAATACAACATATCTATGGTCAGCAACACAGTGCTAGCCTAATCAGAAGGACAATGGCTTTCTGTGTTCATGTACACCAAAGAAAGGGGACAATCAGAGAAGCCTAGATATCCAATTGGCAGCATGCACAGGGCAAAGAGCTTGTCAAATGAGAAAAATGAGAGGGGTATGCGAAATTTGCTTTTGTGTTATTACATTACATTTTAGAAAAATGAATGCATAACAATGCAAAATGCGAATCCATCATTTAACGCTATATTTTAGCGTGAAATGTGTCCTCATATCAATTTTGATGCAAGGACATATTTCGATGGAAAAATATCACATAAAAACACGGGTGGAGAGAGCAACAGCAGCTTTTGTTCTGGCCATATGCGTTATCTCCATATGTTTATGGTAACATTTTGCTGTCAAAAGCACATACTTTCACAACATAGAGAAATGGCATAGTTTCAGGAATTTCGAGTAACAATAAATTCCCAAAATTGCACAAATTACGATGGTGTGTTTTCAGTTTCGCCCAGACCTAAAAATTATGCCAGATGGGCAAGAATAGAAGTTATGATCTGAGCAGTATTCTTGCAACGTTTTATCAAAGGCAGGGATACTACTGTTAGAGTCGGGGATCTCTGGTTGGCGCAAGGTTGCCCTTGTGTCAAGCAGGAACCCTCTCCTCCACGTCAGGGCGCAGGATAACCCCTCGCGAATGACCCTTGCTCACCCTCTAGGTGCGTGGCGTGAGCAGCCAAGGCGATTCCTCAGGCGTTGTTGGTTAAGCACTTACGATCGTACACACAGTAAATACATCAATCCCCCCAGAAACGGACACCAGCCTTGGATATATATAAAAATACGATTCTTTATGTAAAAATAAGGTATATATATCTCAACAGACTTATCACAAGACCAATAACGTTTTCGCTAGGCCACCAGGTTATACAGCAGGCAAATGTTCTTGGTTCGTAGTTTCAAATGGATAGTTCGTAGGTTCTTTACTTGTAGTTCCAGTACTCACAGAGATCGGTTCCTGCGAACGGGGAAATAAGGCGTTGCAGGCCCCGAGCCCGATACTGGACTTCTTTCGTGATTAGGAGAGTCGGCACAGGTCGGTGCGACTCTCAGCTTGGGAAGTGTTCTTGGGTCCTCAATCAGCAGGTGTGGGCACGTAGGCAGGCGCGGCCAGCGACCCTTTAGCACGGCGGTGCAGGAGGGTCTCCACAGCGGGGGCGGCGCGGCCTGAGAAGTCCGGGGATAGCGAAGCGGGGTCGCAGGGCACGGTTAGTGCAGCTGGGTGACCCGGCGTAGATCACAGTCGTCGGACGGCTTCCGGCAGGAGGGGGGATAGCGCGTTCAGCGCACTCCAATGGCAGGCGGTGACAGGGATGCAGGCGGCCTGGCCCGGGAACAGAGAGCGGCTCCGGACGGAACGGGGCTCTCACGGGTTGGAGGCAGGCGAGCTTCTGAGTGTCACGGCCCTAGGAGGGGCGATGAGGGGCGCAGTCTCTTTTCCAGCGGGATGCACACACGGCTCGAATTGGAGGACGAGCAAGAAGCACAGAGAACCCACTGTTCCTGGGGTTCAGTTCAGGGGGCAAGCTCAGATCAAGCCCTTGGAGAATGTTCAAGCACAAAGTAGCAAAGTCTTTTCAGTAAGTCTCTTCCTCTCCTCTCTCAGCAAGGCAAGCAGCAGGCCAGCTCCTCCGGCGTCTTCTTCTCCTTCTAGTCGGGCAGAGGTTCTTTGTGGTAAACAGGATTCTGATTTCTTAGGAGCCAGGCTCCTACTTTTATACCATGATTCTTTTGTTCTTTAGCGCCAGGGGGCCTAGGCCTGGCTCAGTCCAGTTCTGGAGCACTTTGTTATGGTGACTCTGCTCTTTCCTTTCAGCAGCAGGGCAGAGACATCAGCCGCCCCACAGGGGGTGGCGCCGGCTTTGTGGTGGCAGAGCACAGGTCTATTCAAGAGTCAAGGTGTACTCCTCCCACCCATCCAGGTGTAATCTCTCTACCCACCACCTGGCAGCCAACCTGTCTCTGGGGATTCCCCAACCCTGCTCCTTACTGTTGCTGGGCAGAACACACACACATACAGCAGAGGCGGACTGAGATGGTCAGGTCAGTAAATACTAACTTTCTAAAAGTAGTATTTACAAACCCAGGATATTAAAATAAACTTGACTACAAGAAGTATTTTATCATCCTGAGTTCAGGCATACTAAACTTGACACTTCTACCATGCTCTCTGAGTCCACTGGGGTCACAGCGTTGGCGTGATCCCAGCAGCCCATTCTGGCCTATGGAGAGCAGGTAGCCTTCAATAGTGAAGAACGAAAATGGCTGTAATTCACTACTAAGACATGCCACACACATCAGGGCATGTCCTACCTTATGCCTACAATGCACCCTGCCCTTGGGCCTACCAGAGGGGTGGCTAATATGTAGGTAAGGGAAGGTTTAGGGACTGGCAAGTGGGGGCACTTGCGCAGTCAGCGCGACGGTCCCGGACCGCGCACAGGGTCTGCGGTGGCAGGCCCTAGACACACTTTACAAGGCCGCTTCCGTGGGTGGCGCAACCAGCGCTGCAAGCCCACCAGCAGCATTGGCATTCACGAGCCCTGGCACCCCTGGTGCACTTTACTGGGGACTGACAGTGAATCCAATAAACCAATCGTGGACATCAATTACAGGTACACTTTACCTAGGGAGCACTTGCACTGCGGCACGGATTAGCCGTGGCGCAGTGCCCTGAGCGGACAACACCAGCAAAACAGTCGAGGCACACCATCAAAAAGTGGAAGGGAAACTCACGCCAAGGTGCCAGGTCTAACACGTGTCCCCTCCAGCTGAAATGTGGGGAGAACTACCCTTGCCCAGGGGGTTCCTCGTCACTAAGGCGGAAATACCTGGACAGACCGTCAGCGTTGGCGTGATCTGTACCAGGACGGTGTTCCACCGTAAAGTCCATACCCTGTAGGGAGATGGACCACCTCAACAGCTTCGGGTTTTCACCCCTCATTTGCATCAACCATCTGAGGGGCCTGTGGTCCGTCTGAACCCGGAAGTGAGACCCAAACAAGTAGGGTCTTAGCTTCTTCAGCGCCCAGACCACAGCAAATGCTTCTCGCTCAATTGCACTCCACCTACTTTCCCGTGGAAGTAACCTCCTACTGATGAAGGCTACGGGTTGGTCCCAGCCCTCCTCAGTCATCTGTGAGAGAACAGCCCCTACACCATGCTCTGAAGCGTCTGTCTGTACTAGGAATTCCTTGGAGAAGTCAGGGGCCAAGAGCACGGGCGCCGTGCACATGGCAGTCTTCAGGGTGTCGAAAGCTTTCTGACAGGTGTCAGTCCAAATCACGTTCCTGGGCTGCTTCTTCGAAGTCAGCTCTGTCAAGGGGGCAACGATCGTTCCATAGCCCTTGACAAACCTCCTGTAGTACCCAGTGAGCCCCAGGAAGGCCCTCACTGCGGTCTGCGTCTTGGGGGGTTCCCAAGCCAGGATGGTCTCAATTTTGGGTTGCAAGGGTGCCACCTTGCCACTCCCCACTTGGTGTCCCAAGTACACCACGGAACCCTGCCCGATCTGGCACTTGCTTGCCTTGATCGTGAGGCCTGCTCGGCGCAGCGCCATCAACACTTCCCAGAGGTGGCGCAGGTGTTCAGGCCAGGTGGCACTGAACACTGCGATGTCATCCAGGTAGGCGGCACTGAACGCATCCAGCCCAACCAGTACCTGGTTGACCAACCTCTGAAAGGTGGCAGGGGCATTCTTCATCCCAAATGGCATGACTCGGAACTGGAAGTGCCCATCTGGTGTAGAGAATGCGGACCTCTCTTTGGCCCCATCGGTCAAGGCGATCTGCCAGTACCCAGACGTTAAATCAAACGTACTGAGGAACCGGGCAGCCCCTAACCGATCGATGAGCTCGTCAGCTCTGGGGATGGGGTGCGCGTCAGTCTTCGTGACTGAATTGAGTCCTCTGTAGTCCACACAGAACCGGAGTTCAGGTGTGGCTCCCGGCGCAGCAGCCTTTGGGACCAAGACCACGGGGCTGGACCAAGGACTGCTGGAGGACTCAACCACCCCTAGCGCAAGCATTTTGGAGACCTCCTCCTTAATGCAAGCTCTGACCCTGTCAGTTACCCGGTAAGCCTTGTGCTTTACAGGTAAGCTGTCTCCTGTGTCCACATCATGGACGCACCAATCTGTGACACCAGGAACCAGGGAGAATCGGTCGGAAAACTGTCCCAGCAAGTGGCGGCAATCTTCCTGTTGTTCGGGCGTCAGGGTGGGTGAGAGGTTAACTCCATCCACTGACCCATCTTTCTCAGAGGCCACTAAGAGGTCAGGAAGAGGCTCGGTCTCCTCTTCCATTCCATCATCAGTGGCCAGCAGCATGCCCACTTCGGTCCTCTCTAAGTGGGGCTTAAGGCGGTTAACATGTAGGACCCTCAAAGGGTTCCTGGGAGTCTGCATGTCCACCAAGTAGGTGATAGGACTTTTGCGCTCCACAACCTCAAATGGACCTGTCCACTTATCCTGAAGTGCACACGGCTCCACTGGGGCCAAGACCCACACCTTTTGTCCAGGTTGAAGCTCTACCAGAGTGGCATTCCGGTCGTACCACCGCTTCATCTCCTCCTGGCTGGCTTCCAGATTTGCCTCAGCAAGTTGCCTGAAACGCCGAGTCTGGTTTCGGAAGGCCAGCATGTAACTATATACATTCTGGGGAGGTTTCCTGGGAGATTGCTCCCAGCCTTCCTTTACCAAACTCAGAGGTCCTCTTACCGGGTGACCATACAGAAGCTCAAAGGGGCTGAACCCTAGAGACTTCTGCGGCACCTCTCGGTAAGCGAAGAGCAGGCATGGCAAGAGGACGTCCCACTTACGCCTCATTGGACCGTCCAGGCCCATGATCATGCCTTTGAGGGTTCGGTTGAATCTCTCAACCAACCCATTTCCTTGGGGGTGGTAAGGAGTGGTGAACTTGTAAGTTACCCCACACTCCTTCCACAGGGATTTCATATACGTGGATATGAAATTGGTCCCCCGGTCGCTCACCACCTCTAGAGGGAATCCCACTCGGGAGAAAATTCCCATCAGTGCCCGTCCCACCACGGGGGCCGTCACTGTCCTCAGAGGGATGGCTTCAGGGTACCGGGTGGCATGGTCCACCAAGACCAGGATGAACCTGTTGCCCAGGGCTGTCTTGGGGTCCAGAGGCCCCACAATATCAATACCCACTCGTTGGAATGGCGTACCGACCACAGGGAAAGGTTGCAGAGGAGCCTTGTGCTTCCCTCCGCTCTTACCACTTGCCTGGCAAGTCTGACAGGTTCTGCAGTAGGAATCGGAATTCTTGTGCATTTGGGGCCAGTAAAAGTGGGTGACAAGCCTGTCATAGGTCTTGTCCATCCCCAAATGTCCTGCTAAAGGCACATCATGAGCCAGCCCCAGTAGGAAGGTTCTGAACTTCTGGGGTACCACCAGCACACGGGCTGACCCAGGTTCAGCAGCCTTAGGCTCGGAATACAGGAGGTCACTCTCCCAGTACACGTAGTGTGTTTTGGCCTGAACACCATTGGCCTGGTCTGCAGCCTGTTGCCGCATACCCACGAGAGAAGGGCCTTCTTTCTGCTCCCTGCAGAATTCCTCCCTGGAGGGACCTCCTTCTTGCTGCCAATGGGTCAGCTCAGGCAGATCTCCCAGTTCGGCAATCTGTTCCCCGGTAGGCTCCAGAGCATCCCCCTCAGGGTCTACTTCCTCCTGGGCCGTGGGAACTTCGGGGGCCGGTTTCCCGCGCCTCCTGCGCCTTCTCCCTAAGGCCGGTTCCTGGACCTCTCCCTCAGGCTCCAGGACCCTCTCAACACCCCTACTGGCTGCCATGGACCGGGTGGTCACGCACGCCCAGTCGGGTAGACCCACCATCCTCAGATGCGTGGTCTTCTCCACCTTCTCCCAAGGGGAACTCTCCAGGTCGTTCCCTAGCAGACAGTCTACAGGCATGTCAGTTCTCACAGCGACTTGTAGAGTACCAGAGACCTCCCCCCACTCAAAGGGAACTTGAGCCATTGGACAACGACTCTCTACGTTGTCAGCATTGACAACCCTACAGTAGGCATTGGGTACAATCTGCTCTTGAGACACCAGGTGTTGCCTCACCGAGGTCACGCTGGCTCCTGTATCTCTAAGAGCCTCAACCTTCTTTCCATTGATGGTCACCACCTGCCCATATTTCTTAGTGTTAGAGGGCAGGTAGGTTACAGGGACCATCTCACTGTCTCCTAGCGAGACTAGGGTCATCTGCCCGGGACCCCCACCCTCCTGGACTGCTACCTCCTCCCCAAAGTTAACACTAGCTACTTGCCGGGGTGGAGCACCAGTGGGTGCGGTCTTACCAAACAGGCGACACTTAGGATCAGAGGCAATGTGACCCGGGTCACCACACTTATAACAATTGAAGGGCCCCTTTGGAACAGGTCTACCTGTCGGGGCCCCGTTCTGCTGCGGGGGTGGGGGAGGCTGAGAACCCTTCTGCTGGTTCCCTTGGGAATTACTTTGGGGGCCTTTTTGGAACCCCTTCTGTTTACCCTTGTCCCCCCCACTCTTCTGCTGGGGACCCTGCCCACCTTTGGCGGAGTCTCCCACTTGACCCTTGTGGACCCTGGTGCTGAGCCAGCGGTCCGCCTCCTCAGCAAGCTTCCTCGGGTTGGACAGCTTGCTATCAATCAGGTGCTGGCGTAGCTCAGGAAAACATTGACTGGACAAGTGCTCCCATGCAATTAAATCAAGCAGCCCTTGATAATCACTCACTTTGCTACCCTTCACCCAACCATCCAGCGCTCTGCAGAAAAAGGTCACATATTCCACATACGTACTCTCAGGGATCTTCTTGGTCTCCCTGAACCTCTGTCTATATAGCTCAGGAGTTAACCCATACCTGGTCATTAAAGCTTCCTTCATATGGGGGTATGAGGTTTGGAGATCTAAGGGTAAATCTAACAGTGTGTCACGCCCTTCAGCAAGGAACCTTCCCCACAACCCCGCTCCCCAGTCTTTCTCAGGGACCCGGTGTGAGGACATGGCCACCTCGTAGGCCCTAAACCACTGCCCTATGTCATCCTTTCTGAAATACTCCTTTACTACATCTTTGGGGATGTACACCTTGGACTCTACCTGCGCTGGTGGAGTGCTGCCACCAGAAGGAGCGGTGTCCAAACTTTTCGCCTTCAGCTCCAACTCCTTCAATCTGATATCATGATCCATTTGGCGTTGTTGTGCCTCCAGGGCCAACTTCTGCTTTTCCATTTCCATCTGTCCTGCCAACTTTGCCATCTCCATTGCATGCGCCCTGTCTGCTGCCCTGTCTGCCAGCTCCTCTGGCGACCGGACTCTGCTGGGCTCCTCAAGGTTGTCGGGTGGAACGATGTCCCCCGCATTCCGTAGGTCTCGTGACTCCTTCCAGGCTCTCAACGCCTTGGTGTACTGGGGCTTCCTCTTGCATCCAGCATGGGGGACTCTGAATTGTACACTGTAGCCTTTCAATTGCTCCATCGTGTAGCCTTCCAGTCTCTCCCAATCCACCTCATCGATTCCAGAAATCACAGAGAGGGCCCTCCCAGCGGAGTGTGAGCCAGGCATGGTTGCAGTAATGGCAGATGTCTCAACAAAGTTCAACAATTACAAACCTGTGGCTGCGTTATTTGGTCTGCTCTCACTATCTGGTGATTAATAATTCACTGTATGCAAATTACAAGTGCAAATCCGAAATCCCACCGCTGCCACCAATGTTAGAGTCGGGGATCTCTGGTTGGCGCAAGGTTGCCCTTGTGTCAAGCAGGAACCCTCTCCTCCACGTCAGGGCGCAGGATAACCCCTCGCGAATGACCCTTGCTCACCCTCTAGGTGCGTGGCGTGAGCAGCCAAGGCGATTCCTCAGGCGTTGTTGGTTAAGCACTTACGATCGTACACACAGTAAATACATCAATCCCCCCAGAAACGGACACCAGCCTTGGATATATATAAAAATACGATTCTTTATGTAAAAATAAGGTATATATATCTCAACAGACTTATCACAAGACCAATAACGTTTTCGCTAGGCCACCAGGTTATACAGCAGGCAAATGTTCTTGGTTCGTAGTTTCAAATGGATAGTTCGTAGGTTCTTTACTTGTAGTTCCAGTACTCACAGAGATCGGTTCCTGCGAACGGGGAAATAAGGCGTTGCGGGCCCCGAGCCCGATACTGGACTTCTTTCGTGATTAGGAGAGTCGGCACAGGTCGGTGCGACTCTCAGCTTGGGAAGTGTTCTTGGGTCCTCAATCAGCAGGTGTGGGCACGTAGGCAGGCGCGGCCAGCGACCCTTTAGCACGGCGGTGCAGGAGGGTCTCCACAGCGGGGGCGGCGCGGCCTGAGAAGTCCGGGGATAGCGAAGCGGGGTCGCAGGGCACGGTTAGTGCAGCTGGGTGACCCGGCGTAGATCACAGTCGTCGGACGGCTTCCGGCAGGAGGGGGGATAGCGCGTTCAGCGCACTCCAATGGCAGGCGGTGACAGGGATGCAGGCGGCCTGGCCCGGGAACAGAGAGCGGCTCCGGACGGAACGGGGCTCTCACGGGTTGGAGGCAGGCGAGCTTCTGAGTGTCACGGCCCTAGGAGGGGCGATGAGGGGCGCAGTCTCTTTTCCAGCGGGATGCACACACGGCTCGAATTGGAGGACGAGCAAGAAGCACAGAGAACCCACTGTTCCTGGGGTTCAGTTCAGGGGGCAAGCTCAGATCAAGCCCTTGGAGAATGTTCAAGCACAAAGTAGCAAAGTCTTTTCAGTAAGTCTCTTCCTCTCCTCTCTCAGCAAGGCAAGCAGCAGGCCAGCTCCTCCGGCGTCTTCTTCTCCTTCTAGTCGGGCAGAGGTTCTTTGTGGTAAACAGGATTCTGATTTCTTAGGAGCCAGGCTCCTACTTTTATACCATGATTCTTTTGTTCTTTAGCGCCAGGGGGCCTAGGCCTGGCTCAGTCCAGTTCTGGAGCACTTTGTTATGGTGACTCTGCTCTTTCCTTTCAGCAGCAGGGCAGAGACATCAGCCGCCCCACAGGGGGTGGCGCCGGCTTTGTGGTGGCAGAGCACAGGTCTATTCAAGAGTCAAGGTGTACTCCTCCCACCCATCCAGGTGTAATCTCTCTACCCACCACCTGGCAGCCAACCTGTCTCTGGGGATTCCCCAACCCTGCTCCTTACTGTTGCTGGGCAGAACACACACACATACAGCAGAGGCGGACTGAGATGGTCAGGTCAGTAAATACTAACTTTCTAAAAGTAGTATTTACAAACCCAGGATATTAAAATAAACTTGACTACAAGAAGTATTTTATCATCCTGAGTTCAGGCATACTAAACTTGACACTTCTACCATGCTCTCTGAGTCCACTGGGGTCACAGCGTTGGCGTGATCCCAGCAGCCCATTCTGGCCTATGGAGAGCAGGTAGCCTTCAATAGTGAAGAACGAAAATGGCTGTAATTCACTACTAAGACATGCCACACACATCAGGGCATGTCCTACCTTATGCCTACAATGCACCCTGCCCTTGGGCCTACCAGAGGGGTGGCTAATATGTAGGTAAGGGAAGGTTTAGGGACTGGCAAGTGGGGGCACTTGCGCAGTCAGCTCGACGGTCCCGGACCGCGCACAGGGTCTGCGGTGGCAGGCCCTAGACACACTTTACAAGGCCGCTTCCGTGGGTGGCGCAACCAGCGCTGCAAGCCCACCAGCAGCATTGGCATTCACGAGCCCTGGCACCCCTGGTGCACTTTACTGGGGACTGACAGTGAATCCAATAAACCAATCGTGGACATCAATTACAGGTACACTTTACCTAGGGAGCACTTGCACTGCGGCACGGATTAGCCGTGGCGCAGTGCCCTGAGCGGACAACACCAGCAAAACAGTCGAGGCACACCATCAAAAAGTGGAAGGGAAACTCACGCCAAGGTGCCAGGTCTAACAACTACCTACAAATGTAGTTATGTCATTGACCTTGGAGCAGAACACCACAAGATGTGAAAGATTTTTGATTTAAACAAGTGCTACTCATAGGGTGTTCGCGTAAAAGGTATATTATAGGGAATAAATGACCAATAGACTGTAAAGGACATGTTTAAAAAACACACACAGATATTGGCACATTGTCAACATTTGTGCGTAAATTAATGTTTAAATCTGAGCTATCCATGGCAAAAAAAATTACCATATCGAATTGCAATATGCATTTGTTTTGGGGGGGGATTTACTTCTGTGGGGCTAAGCCTCATCACATAAGGTAAAGAATGTCACAAGTTGCTGGTTTGAAGATATTTTTCACAGCAAAGTATGACTCGCTTTTAAAATTGTGCTATTAGCTAATGTAAGGTGACTCCAGTCTGAGATGTTACTGCATTTGGGAGACATTTGCAGACACTAGGGTCAGGGGGTTAAAGCGGCTCGGCTAGAGCCGGGAGTGTCAAGGTCGCCTTTGCCATTCACAGCTGCTGGGACAGCGCTCGTTCGCACCTCTTCCTGGGCCACACGAATGACAATGGAAGCCCTCACCTTGCACATCAACAGGAGGGGGATGGGTTGCCACAGAGGATGGAGCAGGGATCAGACAGAGCTGTTCTCCTTCGAGTGTAATGTTAAAGGGTTTGCAGTGACGGGAATAGGAACTTCTAGTCTTAGGCCTGTGAGAAGGCGCATTTACTGACCTGGCAAATTGCTTTTAAACACAGTCATCAAGTAAATTTGGGAAAGAAACGGAGAACAATTTAAATTGAAAAGAAAAGACATGCTACTTTAAATCTGTTAATATTTTTTAAAACAAACTAATTTTGCATTCCTGCGAAATATTATCTGCAACATGCACACCGGGAACAGTCTAAAATAACGCGTGCACTTCTACTGTAATGTGAATTTTATTAGCATTACTTCGACCTCGCTTTAAATGTGTTGCACTAAGTGCTACATGTACGATTTCAGCACTAGATCGTAGCAAGCTTCTCCTTAAAGCTGAAGTTTAGTGCAAAAACGCTGGGTTCTCTAAGAGCATACTATGAAATCATGGTTTTAATATTTAGATTATAGAATTAGCAGTGTATCAATTTTCCGATTTCAAAAAACGACTACAGGCCATAGAATGCAAACAAGCATTGGCACTTTTCAGAACTCCAGGATATGGGCTATGTGCGACCATATTGAATCACACATCCTTGTAATATTTCAGACCCAGTAGGTCTCGTTTTAGTTCTTGTGAACAAGTCCCTAGTAGAGAATTTGTTGGGGCATTTCACGCAAAAGCGCTAGAAAAGTTGACAAACACACTATGCAATGGAACAACATTCTCTGTAAAGCTCTGGCTCACCAGGAGTGCTATTGCCAACATGGTCTTCTATTTATAAGGTAATATTTCCTTCACGGCTATCCAAGCATGTAATTCATAATAGAGTATCTTGGAGAATATTTTGCTAGGTGGACATAGCAGGACAAGAAGTCTTTAATACAAAGTATTAAACTATTGATCCTCTTAAATATAGGCACCAATAGTGCTCCCTTTCACACTTGCAGTGCAAGGGAGCCCTTCTACGATGACCGCAAAAAGTGAGGCTAAGACCATGGTGCACCCAATACGAGCTTGCTTTATATTCTTTTTTATTTTGGCCATCTGGTCCTACTGATATCAGCAAATTCCCTTAATCAATTAGCATAGTCACTCTCACTTTTTAATGTGTTACCCTAATTGCAATAAAAACAGAACTGTAAAATATGAGCACAGGGGCTATGCTGTTATGAACACTAAATAGTTCAGTTACATATTCTACCCAAAAGGTTTGAAGGATCACTTCCTTGGATACAGTACATTGCTCCACCAATGTCTTTTCAGATTAATTCCTATATTCCTTTAGTGCCCCTATAGTCTCTAACATGTTCACTATAGTGTTCCAGTTCCTTATCACCGTATTTAATTTCTTGTGACTAATCAGATTTTTCAGAATCAGGTTCTCTCTTGATTTGTAGGTGAATGAGTCAATAATTTAAAGTAGCTCCCATTTCCTACACACTTTTCTGAGGTGTTCTAGCTAATCAATGCCAATGAATCACTCAATCAAGCAGGAATTATAAAGCGTGGTTAATCACCTGTGAGGGTATCAAGGTGCTAAGGGACTTGCTGCTTCGGGTGGGTTCAGTTGAACAGTCAGGTCTTAACTGCCTTCGGGAATTCTAGGAGAGAGATTGAGGTCCGGAAGTGAAACTGGAGGTCATTCCAGGATTTAGGAGCAAGGTAGGAGAAGGAGCACCCTTCAATGTTGCTTTAGCAGATGCAGGGGTTGTGTGTAAGATAGAGGGATGAGTAGCGCAGGTGTCTGCAGAGTTGGTGGACGTTCAGGTGGTGGTTGATGTATGCTAGTCCTTAGTTGTGTAGGGATTTGTAGGTGTGGATCAGCATTTTGAATTGACTTCTCTTCTGTACTGGGAGCCAGTGTAGGTGAGGGTTGATGTGGTCTATTTGAGGAGGTCAAGGATGAGTCTGGCATCCGCGTTCTGTATGGTTTGCAGTCTCTTCAGGAGGTTAGTGGTGATTCCTGCGTAGAGTGAGTTGCCGTAGTCCAGGCGGCTGATGACTAGGACTTGAGTGATGGTTCATCTGGTACTGATGGGGAGCCATTTGAAGATTTTCTGGAGCATGCAAAGAGTGAGGAAGCAGGCGGATGAAACTGCATTGATCTGGCTTTTGATGGTGAGTTTACTGTCCAGGAATGATGCCGAGGTTGTGTGCATGATCAGTTGGAGTTGGTGCGGGTCCTAGTTTGAGCGGTCATGAAGAGTCATTCCATGGGGAGGTGGTGTTGCTGAAGATCAGATCTTCTGCTTTGTCTGTGTTGAATTTCAGGCAGTTGTTTTTCAGCCAGTCTGTGACACTCATCATACAACTGCAGATGTTGGCCCTCGTGGTGGTGAGGTCTTCTTAGAATGAGTGGATGAGCTGGGTCTCGTCTTCATAGGATATGATGTTTAGTCCATGGGTTCTGATATTGACCAAAGGGGCCATGTAAGCGCTGAGCAGTGTGCGGCTGAGGGACGCGCCCCGAAGGATCCCGCCGATGATGTTCTTGAGTTCCGAGGTGAACAAATCTAGGCAGATTCTCTGGGTTCTTCCAGTGAGGAAGGAGGCAATCCATTGGAGGGCATCTCCTTGGATTCTGATGGGATGACGTCTTTTGATTAGGGTGTAGTGGGATACAGTGTTGAATGCTGCAGAGAGGTCGAGGAAGATCAAGGTTGCCATTTCTCCCCGGTCAAGGAGGGTTCTGATGTTGGAGAAGGCAGCGATCAGGGCAGTTTCAGTGCTGTGGTTTGTGTGAAATCCAGATTGGGAGGTGTCCATAAGATTGTTATTCTCCAGGTGTTCTGCCAGTTGGGGGTTGATGGCTTTTTTGAGGACTCGGGCGGGAAAGGGTAGCACAGAGATGGGATGGTAGTTCTTGAGTTTGGTGAGGTCGACAGATGGTTTCTTCAGAAGGGGTCTGACTTATGCGTGCTTCCATTATTCGGGGAAGGTGGTGTTGGCAATGGATGCATTGAAAATGGTAGTAAGCTTACTGCTGATTTACTTGCTCCCGCGGTTTCAGATGTGGTAGGGTTAGTAGTCCATGGGGGCTGCAGTGTTCTGTGTGGTATGCTGGTCCCAGGAAGTGAGTAGGTGGTCAGGGGTCACATTTGTAGGAGCGAGGTGGCTGATGAGGTCAGAGGGGGCAAGTTGGGGTTCTACGTTTTTGTAGATGGTGGAGATCTTGTCATGGAAGAAGTTTGCAGGGTGTCACAAATTTCCTGGGAAGGGGTGATGATGATTTCGGTGGCTGAGGGGTTGGAAAACCATCTTATGTTGTTTAAGAGTACTTTGCCGTGGTTTGGGCTGGCTTCGATGCGGTCTGCCAGGGTGTTGTTCTTAATCTCCTTGAGGAGCTGGTGGTAGTGGTTGAAGGCTGTCTTGAAGGTGGCTCTGTCTGTGGAATCCTTGCTAGTGCGCCATTTCCCTTCTAGTTGCTTGTTGTTGCGTGTCATCGTTCTTAGTTCCATGGTGTACCAATGTTTCTGCTTGGTGGATCTTTTGCATTTGCTGGGCTTGGTGGGGGCGACTCTGTCGGTACAGTCAGTGATTCAGACAAAGACGTTCTTGACAGCCTGTTCCGGGTTTGGTGTGGTATCAGGGTGGGAAGTGTTAAGGGCATCGGTCCACTGCTTGGTGGAAGTGCTGGGAGGGTCTTTTGATGATGAAGGGGATAATG
This sequence comes from Triturus cristatus, assembly GCF_964204655.1. Taxonomy (NCBI): domain Eukaryota; kingdom Metazoa; phylum Chordata; class Amphibia; order Caudata; family Salamandridae; genus Triturus; species Triturus cristatus. The sequence continues at coordinate 28,065 of NW_028188336.1, read as the reverse complement.
GTGTGGTCTGTCTAGGTGAGCTTGTGACACGACTGTACTTGACTCTGTCACTGGCCGTGAAGATGGGGTCATGCATGTGTTATGGGTTGTGAGTGTGGCTGGTAACTAGTTGGGTTAGGCCGATATTGTTCATGCTTTTGAGGAGGATGGCAGTGTTGTTGAGGTTGTCGAGGTGGAAACGTAGGACTCCGAGGAAGATATAGCTCCTACATTACTTTACAACACTCTACACTATGTTGCTCTACAACACTATTCTACACCCCTCCACTCTACATCACTCCATTCTATGACACTCTATTCCACTCCACTCTATGCCACTCTTCGCCACTCCACTCTAACCCACTTTACCCCACTCTATGCCACTCTAAGCTACACCACGCTATGCAACTTATCTCTCTGCCACTCAACTACACTCTGTTCCACTATACAACTCTACTCTGCTCTAGTCCACTCCATTCTGACACTTTACTCCCCTCTACACTACACCACTCCACTCTATAACACTTCACTCTATGACACTCCACTATTTGCCACTCCATGCCACTCTAAGAGACTCCACTCTATGCCACTCCACTCTACTATAGTCTATACCACTTTAGTCCGCTCTATGACACTTATCGCTATGCTATTCCTCTCTACCTCACAGTATGCCATTTTACTCCACTCTACGAACCTCCATGTGGCACCACTCCACTCAATGCCACTCCACTCTACACCACTCCACTGTATACCACTCTACTCCACGCCACTCCACTTTGCACCATGCCGCACCACTCTGCACCATGCCGCACCACTTTGCACCATGCCGCACCACTCTGCACCATGCCGCACCACTCTGCACCATGCAGCACCACTCTGCACCATGCAGCACCACTCTGCACCACTCTGCACCATGCTGCACCACTCTGCACCATGCCGCACCACTCTGCACCATGCCGCACCACTCTGCACCATGCCGCACCACTCTGCACCATGCAGCACCACTCTGCACCATGCCACTCCACTCTGCACCACTCTGCACCATGCCGCTCCACTCTGCACCACTCTGCACCATGCCGCACCACTCTGCACCATGCCGCACCACTCTGCACCATGCCGCACCACTCTGCACCATGCCGCACCACTTTGCACCATGCCACACCACTCTGCACCATGCCGCACCACTTTGCACCATGCCGCACCACTCTGCACCATGCCGCACCACTTTGCACCATGCCGCACCACTCTGCACCATGCCGCACCACTTTGCACCATGCAGCACCACTCTGCACCATGCCGCTCCACTCTGCACCACTCTGCACCATGCCGCTCCACTCTGCACCACTCTGCACCATGCCGCTCCACTCTGCACCACTCTGCACCATGCCGCTCCACTCTGCACCATGCCACTCCACTGCACCACTCTGCACCATGCCACTCCACTGCACCACTCTGCACCATGCCACTCCACTGCACCACTCTGCACCATGCCACTCCACTGCACCACTCTGCACCATGCCACTCCACTGCACCACTCTGCAATACTCTGCAACACTCTGCACAATGCCGCAACACTCTGCAACACTCTGCAACACTCTGCAACACTCTGCAACACTCTGCAACACTCTGCAACACTCTGCAACACTCTGCAACACTCTGCAACACTCTGCAACACTCTGCAACACTCTGCAACACTCTGCAACACTCTGCACCACTCTGCACCATGCCACTCCACTCTGCACCATGCCGCTCCACTCTGCACCACTCTGCACCATGCCGCACCACTCTGCACCATGCCGCACCACTCTGCACCATGCCGCACCACTCTGCACCATGCCGCACCACTTTGCACCATGCCGCACCACTTTGCACCATGCCACACCACTCTGCACCATGCCGCACCACTTTGCACCATGCCGCACCACTCTGCACCATGCCGCACCACTTTGCACCATGCCGCACCACTCTGCACCATGCCGCACCACTTTGCACCATGCAGCACCACTCTGCACCATGCCGCTCCACTCTGCACCACTCTGCACCATGCCGCTCCACTCTGCACCACTCTGCACCATGCCGCTCCACTCTGCACCACTCTGCACCATGCCGCTCCACTCTGCACCATGCCACTCCACTGCACCACTCTGCACCATGCCACTCCACTGCACCACTCTGCACCATGCCACTCCACTGCACCACTCTGCACCATGCCACTCCACTGCACCACTCTGCACCATGCCACTCCACTGCACCACTCTGCAATACTCTGCAACACTCTGCACAATGCCGCAACACTCTGCAACACTCTGCAACACTCTGCAACACTCTGCAACACTCTGCAACACTCTGCAACACTCTGCAACACTCTGGACCATGCCACTCCACTCTGCACCACTCTGCACCATGCCACTCCACTCTACTCCACTCTGCACCATGCCGCTCCACTCTGCACCATTCTGCACCATGCCACCACTCTGCACCATGCCACTCCACTCTGCACCATGACACTCCACTCTACTCCACTCTGCACCATGCCACTCCACTCTGCCACTCCACTCTGCACCATGCCGCACCACTCTACTCCACCCTACTCCACTCTGCACCATGCCACTCTGCAACACTCTGCAACACTCTGCAACACTCTGCACCATGCCACTCCAGTCTGCAACACTCTGCAACACTCCACTCTGCAACACTCTGCACCATGCCACTCCATTATGCACTACTCTGCACCATGCCACTCCACTCTGCACCATGCCGCACCACTCTGCACCATGCCACTCCACTCTACTCCACTCTGCACCATGCCACTCTGCAACACTCTGCAACACTCTGGACCATGCCACTCCACTCTGCACCACTCTGCACCATGCCACTCCACTCTACTCCACTCTGCACCATGCCGCTCCACTCTGCACCATTCTGCACCATGCCACCACTCTGCACCATGCCACTCCACTCTGCACCATGACACTCCACTCTACTCCACTCTGCACCATGCCACTCCACTCTGCCACTCCACTCTGCACCATGCCGCACCACTCTACTCCACCCTACTCCGCTCTGCACCATGCCACTCTGCAACACTCTGCAACACTCTGCACCATGCCACTCTGCAACACTCTGCAACACTCTGCACCATGCCACTCTGCAACACTCTGCAACACTCCACTCTGCAACACTCTGCACCATGCCACTCCATTATGCACTACTCTGCACCATGCCACTCCACTCTGCACCATGCCACTCCACTCTGCACCATGCCGCACCACTCTGCACCATGCCACTCCACTCTACTCCACTCTGCACCATGCCACTCTGCAACACTCTGCAACACTCTGCACCATGCCACTCCACTCTGCACCATGCCACTCCACTCTGCACCATGCCACTCCACTCTGCACCATGCCACTCCACTCTGCACCATGCCACTCCACTCTACTCTACAACACTCTGCAACACTCTGCAACACTGCACCATGCCACTCCACACTGCACCACTCTGCACCAATCTGCACCATGCCACTCCACTCTGCACCACTTTGCACCATGCCACTCCACTCTGCACCACTCTGCACCACTCTACACCATGCCACTCCACTCTACTCCACTCTGCACCATGCCACTCCACTATGCACCACTCTGCACCATGCCGCTCCACTCTGCACCATGCCACTCCACTATGCTCCACTCTGCACCATGCCGCTCCACTCTGCACCATGCCACTCCACTATGCACCACTCTGCACCATGCCGCACCACTCTGCACCATGCCGCTCCACTATGCACCACTCTGCACCATGCCACTCCACTCTGCACCATGCCGCACCACTCTGCACCATGCCACTCCACTCTACTCCACTCTGCACCATGCCACTCCACTCTACTCCACTCTGCACCATGCCACTCTACTCTACTCCACTCTGCACCATGCCACTCTACTCCACTCTGCACCATGCCACTCCACTCTGCACCATGCCACTCCACTCTACTCCACTCTGCACCATGCCACTCTGCAACATTCTGCACCATGCCACTCCACTCTGCACCATGCCACTCCACTCTGCACCATGCCACTCCACTCTGCACCATGCCACTCCACTCTGCACCATGCCTCTACTCCACTCTGCACCATGCCACTCCACTCTACTCCACTCTGCACCATGCCACTCTACTCTACTCCACTCTGCACCATGCCACTCTACTCCACTCTGCACCATGCCACTCCACTCTGCACCATGCCACTCCACTCTACTCCACTCTGCACCATGCCACTCTGCAACATTCTGCACCATGCCACTCCACTCTGCACCATGCCACTCCACTCTGCACCATGCCACTCCACTCTGCACCATGCCACTCCACTCTGCACCATGCCACTCCACTCTGCACCATGCCACTCCACTCTGCACCATGCCACTCCACTCTACTCCACTCTGCACCATGCCACTCCACTCTGCACCATGCCACTCCACTCTACTCCACTCTGCACCATGCCACTCCACTCTGCACCATGCCACTCCACTCTACTCCTCTCTGCACCATGCCACTCCACTCTACTCCGCACCATGCCACTCCACTCTACTCCACTCTGCACCATGCCACTCCACTCTACTCCACTCTGCACCATGCCACTCTACTCCACTCTGCACCATGCCACTCTGCAACACTCTGCACCATGCCACTCTGCACCACTCTGCACCATGCCACTCCACTCTACTCCACTCTGCACCATGCCGCTCCACTCTGCACCATTCTGCACCATGCCACCACTCTGCACCATGCCACTCCACTCTGCACCATGACACTCCACTCTACTCCACTCTGCACCATGCCACTCCACTCTGCCACTCCACTCTGCACCATGCCGCACCACTCTACTCCACCCTACTCCACTCTGCACCATGCCACTCTGCAACACTCTGCAACACTCTGCAACACTCTGCACCATGCCACTCCAGTCTGCAACACTCTGCAACACTCCACTCTGCAACACTCTGCACCATGCCACTCCATTATGCACTACTCTGCACCATGCCACTCCACTCTGCACCATGCCGCACCACTCTGCACCATGCCACTCCACTCTACTCCACTCTGCACCATGCCACTCTGCAACACTCTGCAACACTCTGCAACACTCTGGACCATGCCACTCCACTCTGCACCACTCTGCACCATGCCACTCCACTCTACTCCACTCTGCACCATGCCGCTCCACTCTGCACCATTCTGCACCATGCCACCACTCTGCACCATGCCACTCCACTCTGCACCATGACACTCCACTCTACTCCACTCTGCACCATGCCACTCCACTCTGCCACTCCACTCTGCACCATGCCGCACCACTCTACTCCACCCTACTCCGCTCTGCACCATGCCACTCTGCAACACTCTGCAACACTCTGCACCATGCCACTCCATTATGCACTACTCTGCACCATGCCACTCCACTCTGCACCATGCCACTCCACTCTGCACCATGCCACTCCACTCTGCACCATGCCACTCCACTCTGCACCATGCCGCACCACTCTGCACCATGCCACTCCACTCTACTCCACTCTGCACCATGCCACTCTGCAACACTCTGCAACACTCTGCACCATGCCACTCCACTCTGCACCATGCCACTCCACTCTGCACCATGCCACTCCACTCTGCACCATGCCACTCCACTCTGCACCATGCCACTCCACTCTGCACCATGCCACTCCACTCTACTCTACAACACTCTGCAACACTCTGCAACACTCTGCAACACTGCACCATGCCACTCCACACTGCACCACTCTGCACCAATCTGCACCATGCCACTCCACTCTGCACCATGCCACTCCACTCCATGCCACTCCACTCCATGCCACTCCACTCCACGCCACTCTGCTGCACTATGCCACTCCACTCTATGCCACTCTGCACTATGCCACTCCACTCCATGCCACCCTGCACTATGCCGCACTATGCCACGCCACTCTGCACTATGCCACACTATGCCACTCTACTCCATGCCACTCTGCACTATGCCACTCTACTCCATGCCATTCCACTCCATGCCACTCTGCACTCTGCCACGCCACTCTGCACTATGCCACTCTACTCCATGCCACTCTATGCCACTCCACTCCATGCCACTACACTCTACAACACTCTGCACTATGCCACTCTACTCTACTCCACTCCATGCCACTCCTCTCCATGCCACTCCACTCCACAACACTCTGCACTATGCCACTCTACTCCATGAAACTCCACGCCACTCCACTCCATGCCACTCCACTCCATGCCACTCTGCATTATGCTGCACTATGCCACTCCCTCCATGCCACTCTGCTCTATGCTGCACTATGCCACTCCCTCCATGCCACTCTGCTCTATGCTGCACTATGCCACCCTACTCCATGCCACTCCACTCCATGCCACTCTGCACTATGCCACACTATGCCACTCCACTCCATGCCACTCTGCACTATGCCGCACTATGCCACTCTACTCCATGCCACTCCACGCCACTCCACTCCACTCCACTCCACTCCACACCACGCCACTCCACACCACGCCACTCCACTCCACACCACTCCACACCACTCCACACCATGCCACTCTGCTGCACTATGCCACTCCACTCTATGCCACTCTGCACTATGCCACTCCGCACTATGCCGCACTATGCCATGCCACTCTGCACTATGCCACACTATGCCACTCTACTCCATGCCACTCTACTCCATGCCACTCTACTCCATGCCACTCTACTCCATGCCACTCTACTCCATGCCACTCTGCACTCTCCCATGCCACTCTGCACTATGCTGCACTATGCCACTCTACTCCATGCCACTCTATGCCACTCTACTCCATGCCATGCCACTCTGCACTATGCCGCACTATGCCACTCTACTCCATGCCACTCCATGCCACTCTTCACTATGTCGCACTATGCCACTCCACTCCATTTCTCTCTGCACAATGCCGCACTATGCCACACCACTCCATGCCACTCTGCTCTATGGCACACTATGCCACTCTACTCCATGCCACTCCACTCCATGCAACTCTGCACTATGCCGCACTATGCCACTCCACTCCATGCCACTCTGCCACACTATGCCACTCCACTCCATGCCACTCTGCACTATGCCACTCTACTCCATGCCACTCTACGCCACGCCACTCCACTCCACTCCATCCAGGGGAGTTTTCAGAAACTGAGGTTAACCTAAGCATTCCTTTCATTACTTTTTTGCTCTCAATAATCTTAAACACTACTATATAAATAAAAAAAGTCTGGATTTGCCTACAATTTGTGTGGATGCACAAAATTTGCAAATTAGGATTTTGTTCATAAATTAAGATGAAACCAAAAGACAAAACATTTTTAGCACCGGGTGTTTGTCCGGTGCTGTAAAATCAGTGGACCTGGGTGGTGAACTTCACTCCGTTCGCGGCGTTTGTGGAGTTTTCTGCACACTGCACTCTATGCCACTCCACTCTACAACACTCTGCACTATGCCACTCTATGCCACTCTACTCTATGCCACTCTACTCTATGCCACTCCACAACACTCTGCACTATGCCACTCCACTCTACAACACTCTGCACTATGCCACTCTATACCACTCTACTCTATGCCACTCCGCTGAGTTTTTTTGGAACTGTGGAGTGCGGAGTGGGAAAAACTCCACAAACTCCATGAGCGGAGCAACACTCTGCAACACTCTGCACCATGCCGCAACACTCTGCAACACTCTGCAACACTCTGCAACACTCTGCAACACTCTGCAACACTCTGCAACACTCTGCAACACTCTGCAACACTCTGCAACACTCTGCAACACTCTGCAACACTCTGCAACACTCTGCAACACTCTGCAACACTCTGCACCATGCCACTCCACTCTGCACCACTCTGCACCATGCCACTCCACTCTACTCCACTCTGCACCATGCCGCTCCACTCTGCACCATTCTGCACCATGCCACCACTCTGCACCACTCTGCACCATGCCACTCCACTCTGCACCATGACACTCCACTCTACTCCACTCTGCACCATGCCACTCCACTCTGCCACTCCACTCTGCACCATGCCGCAAAACTCTACTCCACCCTACTCCACTCTGCACCATGCCACTCTGCAACACTCTGCAACACTCTGCAACACTCTGCAACACTCTGCATCACTCTGCACCATGCCACTCCAGTCTGCAACACTCTGCAACACTCCACTCTGCAACACTCTGCACCATGCCACTCCATTATGCACTACTCTGCACCATGCCACTCCACTCTGCACCATGCCGCACCACTCTGCACCATGCCACTCCACTCTACTCCACTCTGCACCATGCCACTCCACTCTGCACCATGCCGCACCACTCTGCACCATGCCACTCCACTCTACTCCACTCTGCACCATGCCACTCTGCAACACTCTGCACCATGCCACTCCACTCTGCACCATGCCACTCCACTCTGCACCATGCCACTCCACTCTGCACCATGCCACTCCACTCTGCACCATGCCACTCCACTCTGCACCATGCCACTCCACTCTACTCTACAACACTCTGCAACACTCTGCAACACTCTGCAACACTGCACCATGCCACTCCACACTGCACCACTCTGCACCAATCTGCACCATGCCACTCCACTCTGCACCATGCCACTCCACTCCATGCCACTCCACTCCATGCCACTCCACTCCACGCCACTCTGCTGCACTATGCCACTCCACTCTATGCCACTCTGCACTATGCCACTCCACTCCATGCCACCCTGCACTATGCCGCACTATGCCACGCCACTCTGCACTATGCCACACTATGCCACTCTACTCCATGCCACTCTGCACTATGCCACTCTACTCCATGCCATTCCACTCCATGCCACTCTGCACTCTGCCACGCCACTCTGCACTATGCCACTCTACTCCATGCCACTCTATGCCACTCCACTCCATGCCACTACACTCTACAACACTCTGCACTATGCCACTCTACTCTACTCCACTCCATGCCACTCCTCTCCATGCCACTCCACTCCACAACACTCTGCACTATGCCACTCTACTCCATGAAACTCCACGCCACTCCACTCCATGCCACTCCACTCCATGCCACTCTGCATTATGCTGCACTATGCCACTCCCTCCATGCCACTCTGCTCTATGCTGCACTATGCCACTCCCTCCATGCCACTCTGCTCTATGCTGCACTATGCCACCCTACTCCATGCCACTCCACTCCATGCCACTCTGCACTATGCCACACTATGCCACTCCACTCCATGCCACTCTGCACTATGCCGCACTATGCCACTCTACTCCATGCCACTCCACGCCACTCCACTCCACTCCACTCCACTCCACACCACGCCACTCCACACCACGCCACTCCACTCCACACCACTCCACACCACTCCACACCATGCCACTCTGCTGCACTATGCCACTCCACTCTATGCCACTCTGCACTATGCCACTCCGCACTATGCCGCACTATGCCATGCCACTCTGCACTATGCCACACTATGCCACTCTACTCCATGCCACTCTACTCCATGCCACTCTACTCCATGCCACTCTACTCCATGCCACTCTACTCCATGCCACTCTGCACTCTCCCATGCCACTCTGCACTATGCTGCACTATGCCACTCTACTCCATGCCACTCTATGCCACTCTATGCCACTCTACTCCATGCCATGCCACTCTGCACTATGCCGCACTATGCCACTCTACTCCATGCCACTCCATGCCACTCTTCACTATGTCGCACTATGCCACTCCACTCCATTTCTCTCTGCACAATGCCGCACTATGCCACACCACTCCATGCCACTCTGCTCTATGGCACACTATGCCACTCTACTCCATGCCACTCCACTCCATGCAACTCTGCACTATGCCGCACTATGCCACTCCACTCCATGCCACTCTGCCACACTATGCCACTCCACTCCATGCCACTCTGCACTATGCCACTCTACTCCATGCCACTCTACGCCACGCCACTCCACTCCACTCCATCCAGGGGAGTTTTCAGAAACTGAGGTTAACCTAAGCATTCCTTTCATTACTTTTTTGCTCTCAATAATCTTAAACACTACTATATAAATAAAAAAAGTCTGGATTTGCCTACAATTTGTGTGGATGCACAAAATTTGCAAATTAGGATTTTGTTCATAAATTAAGATGAAACCAAAAGACAAAACATTTTTAGCACCGGGTGTTTGTCCGGTGCTGTAAAATCAGTGGACCTGGGTGGTGAACTTCACTCCGTTCGCGGCGTTTGTGGAGTTTTCTGCACACTGCACTCTATGCCACTCCACTCTACAACACTCTGCACTATGCCACTCTATGCCACTCTACTCTATGCCACTCTACTCTATGCCACTCCACAACACTCTGCACTATGCCACTCCACTCTACAACACTCTGCACTATGCCACTCTATACCACTCTACTCTATGCCACTCCGCTGAGTTTTTTTGGAACTGTGGAGTGCGGAGTGGGAAAAACTCCACAAACTCCATGAGCGGAGCAACACTCTGCAACACTCTGCACCATGCCGCAACACTCTGCAACACTCTGCAACACTCTGCAACACTCTGCAACACTCTGCAACACTCTGCAACACTCTGCAACACTCTGCACCATGCCACTCCACTCTGCACCACTCTGCACCATGCCACTCCACTCTACTCCACTCTGCACCATGCCGCTCCACTCTGCACCATTCTGCACCATGCCACCACTCTGCACCACTCTGCACCATGCCACTCCACTCTGCACCATGACACTCCACTCTACTCCACTCTGCACCATGCCACTCCACTCTGCCACTCCACTCTGCACCATGCCGCAAAACTCTACTCCACCCTACTCCACTCTGCACCATGCCACTCTGCAACACTCTGCAACACTCTGCAACACTCTGCAACACTCTGCATCACTCTGCACCATGCCACTCCAGTCTGCAACACTCTGCAACACTCCACTCTGCAACACTCTGCACCATGCCACTCCATTATGCACTACTCTGCACCATGCCACTCCACTCTGCACCATGCCGCACCACTCTGCACCATGCCACTCCACTCTACTCCACTCTGCACCATGCCACTCTGCAACACTCTGCAACACTCTGCACCATGCCACTCCACTCTGCACCATGCCACTCCACTCTGCACCATGCCACTCCACTCTGCACCATGCCACTCCACTCTACTCTACAACACTCTGCAACACTCTGCAACACTCTGCACCATGCCACTCCACTCTGCACCACTCTGCACCAATCTGCACCATGCCACTCCACTCTGCACCATGCCACTCCACTCTGCACCACTTTGCACCATGCCACTCCACTCTGCACCACTCTGCACCACTCTACACCATGCCACTCCACTCTACTCCACTCTGCACCATGCCACTCCACTATGCACCACTCTGCACCATGCCGCTCCACTCTGCACCATGCCACTCCACTATGCACCACTCTGCACCATGCCGCTCCACTCTGCACCATGCCACTCCACTATGCACCACTCTGCACCATGCCGCTCCACTCTGCACCATGCCACTCCACTATGCACCACTCTGCACCATGCCACTCCACTCTGCACCATGCCGCACCACTCTGCACCATGCCACTCCACTCTACTCCACTCTGCACCATGCCACTCCACTCTACTCCACTCTGCACCATGGCACTCTACTCCACTCTGCACCATGCCACTCTACTCCACTCTGCACCATGCCACTCTACTCCACTCTGCACCATGCCACTCCACTCTACTCCACTCTGCACCATGCCACTCCACTCTACTCCACTCTGCACCATGCCACTCCACTCTACTCCACTCTGCACCATGCCACTCCACTCTACTCCACTCTGCACCATGCCACTCCACTCTACTCCACTCTGCACCATGCCACTCCACTCTACTCCACTCTGCACCATGCCACTCCACTCTACTCCACTCTGCACCATGCCACTCTGCAACACTCTGCACCATGCCACTCCACTCTGCACCATGCTACTCCACTCTACTCCACTCTGCACCATGCTACTCCACTCTACTCCACTCTGCACCATGCCACTCCACTCTGCACCACTCTGCACCATGCCACTCCACTCTACTCCACTCTGCACCATGCCGCTCCACTCTGCACCATTCTGCACCATGCCACCACTCTGCACCACTCTGCACCATGCCACTCCACTCTGCACCATGACACTCCACTCTACTCCACTCTGCACCATGCCACTCCACTCTGCACCACTCTGCACCATGCCACTCCACTCTGCACCATGCCACTCCACTCTACTCCACTCTGCACCATGCCACTCCACTCTACTCCACTCTGCACCATGCCACTCCACTCTACTCCACTCTGTACCATGCCACTCTGCAACACTCTGCACCATGCCACTCCACTCTGCACCATGCCACTCCACTCTGCACCATGCCACTCCACTCTGCACCATGCCACTCCACTCTGCACCATGCCACTCCACTCTGCACCATGCCACTCCACTCTGCACCATGCCACTCCACTCTGCACCATGCCACTCCACTCTGCACCATGCCACTCCACTCTGCACCATGCCACTCCACTCTGCACCATGCCACTCCACTCTACAACACTCTACAACACTCTACAACACTCTACAACACTCTACAACACTCTACAACACTCTACAACACTCTACAACACTCTGCACCATGCCACTCCACTCTACTTCACTCTGCACCATGCCACTCCACTCTGCACCACTCTGCACCAATCTGCACCATGCCACTCCACTCTGCACCATGCCACTCCACTCTACTCCACTCTGCACCATGCCACTCCACTCTGCACCACTTTGCACCATGCCACTCCACTCTGCACCACTCTGCACCATGCCACTCCACTCTACTTCACTCTGCACCATGCCACTCTACTCTGCAACACTCTGCACCACTCTGCACCATGCCACTCCACTCTGCACCATGCCACTCCACTCTGCACCATGCCACTCCACTCCACTCTGCACGATGCCACTCCACTCTGCACCACTTTGCACCATGCCACTCCACTCTGCACCACTCTGCACCACTCTACACCATGCCACTCCACTCTACTCCACTCTGCACCATGCCACTCCACTCTGCACCACTTTTCACCATGCCACTCCACTCTGCACCACTCTGCACCACTCTGCACCATGCCACTCCACTCTACTCCACTCTGCACCATACCACTCCACTCTGCACCACTCTGCACCATGCCACTCCACTCTGCACCATGCCACTCCACTCTACTTCACTCTGCACCATGCCACACCGCTCTGCACCAATCTGCACCATGCCACTCCACTCTGCACCATGCCACTCCACTCTACTCCACTCTGCACCATGCCACTCCACTCTGCACCACTTTGCACCATGCCACTCCACTCTGCACCACTCTGCACCATGCCACTCCACTCTACTCCACTCTGCACCATGCCACTCCACAACACTCTGCACCATGCCACTCTACTCTGCAACACTCTGCACCACTCTGCACCATGCCACTCTACTCTGCAACACTCTGCACCACTCTGCACCATTCCACTCCACTCTGCACCACTCTGCACCATGCCACTCCACTCTGCACCACTTTGCACCACTCTGCACCATGCCACTCCACTCTGCACCATTCCACTCCACTCTGCACCATGCCACTCCACTCTACTCCACAACACTCTGCACTATGCCACTCCACGCCACGCCACTGCACTCCACTCCACTCCACGCCACGCCACTCTACAACACTCTGCACTATGCAACTCTATGCCACTCCACTCTACAACACTCTGCACTATGCCACTCTATGCCACTCTACTTTATGCCACTCCACGCCACGCCACTCCACTCCACAACACTCAACTCCACAACATTCCACTCCACAACACTCTGCACTATGCCACTCTACTCCACTCCATGCCACTCCAATCCATGCCACTCCACTCCACAACACTCTGCACTATGCCACTCCATGCCGCTCCACTCCATGCCACTCCACGCCATGCCACTCTACTCTACTCCATGCCACTCCTCTCCATGCCACTCCACTCCACAACACTCTGCACTATGCCACTCTACTCCACTCCATGCCACTCCACTCCACAACACTCTGCACTATGCCACTCTACTCCATGAAACTCCACTCCATGCCACTCCACTCCATGCCACTCCACTCCATGCCACTCTGCATTATGCCGCACTATGCCACTCCCTCCATGCCACTCTGCTCTATGCCGCACTATGCCACTCCCTCCATGCCACTCTGCTCTATGCCGCACTATGCCACTCTACTCCATGCCACTCTACTCCATGCCACTCTACTCCATGCCACTCTGCACTCTGCCACACTATGCCACTCCACACCACTCTGCACTATGCCACACTATGCCACTCTACTCCATGCCACTCTACTCCATGCCACTCTACTCCATGCCACTCTACTCCATGCCACTCCACTCCATGCCACTCCACTCCACGCCACTCTGCTGCACTATGCCACTCCACTCTATGCCACTCTGCACTATGCCACTCCACTCCATGCCACCCTGCACTATGCCGCACTATGCCACGCCACTCTGCACTATGCCACACTATGCCACTCTACTCCATGCCACTCTGCACTATGCCACTCTACTCCATGCCATTCCACTCCATGCCACTCTGCACTCTGCCACGCCACTCTGCACTATGCTGCACTATGCCACTCTACTCCATGCCACTCTATGCCACTCCACTCCATGCCACTACACTCTACAACACTCTGCACTATGCCACTCTACTCTACTCCACTCCATGCCACTCCTCTCCATGCCACTCCACTCCACAACACTCTGCACTATGCCACTCTACTCCATGAAACTCCACGCCACTCCACTCCATGCCACTCTGCATTATGCTGCACTATGCCACTCCCTCCATGCCACTCTGCTCTATGCTGCACTATGCCACCCTACTCCATGCCACTCCACTCCATGCCACTCTGCACTATGCCACACTATGCCACTCCACTCCATGCCACTCTGCACTATGCCGCACTATGCCACTCTACTCCATGCCACTCCACGCCACTCCACTCCACTCCACTCCACTCCACTCCACTCCACGCCACTCCACTCCACGCCACTCCACTCCACGCCACTCCACTCCACTCCACGCCACTCCACACCACTCCACACCACTCCACACCACTCCACACCACTCCACACCATGCCACTCTGCTGCACTATGCCACTCCACTCTATGCCACTCTGCACTATGCCACTCCGCACTATGCCGCACTATGCCATGCCACTCTGCACTATGCCACACTATGCCACTCTACTCCATGCCACTCTACTCCATGCCACTCTACTCCATGCCACTCTACTCCATGCCACTCTACTCCATGCCACTCTGCACTCTCCCATGCCACTCTGCACTATGCTGCACTATGCCACTCTACTCCATGCCACTCTATGCCACTCTATGCCACTCTACTCCATGCCATGCCACTCTGCACTATGCCGCACTATGCCACTCTACTCCATGCCACTCCATGCCACTCTTCACTATGTCGCACTATGCCACTCCACTCCATTTCTCTCTGCACAATGCCGCACTATGCCACACCACTCCATGCCACTCTGCTCTATGGCACACTATGCCACTCTACTCCATGCCACTCCACTCCATGCAACTCTGCACTATGCCGCACTATGCCACTCCACTCCATGCCACTCTGCCACACTATGCCACTCCACTCCATGCCACTCTGCACTATGCCACTCTACTCCATGCCACTCTACGCCACGCCACTCCACTCCACTCCATCCAGGGGAGTTTTCAGAAACTGAGGTTAACCTAAGCATTCCTTTCATTACTTTTTTGCTCTCAATAATCTTAAACACTACTATATAAATAAAAAAAGTCTGGATTTGCCTACAATTTGTGTGGATGCACAAAATTTGCAAATTAGGATTTTGTTCATAAATTAAGATGAAACCAAAAGACAAAACATTTTTAGCACCGGGTGTTTGTCCGGTGCTGTAAAATCAGTGGACCTGGGTGGTGAACTTCACTCCGTTCGCGGCGTTTGTGGAGTTTTCTGCACACTGCACTCTATGCCACTCCACTCTACAACACTCTGCACTATGCCACTCTATGCCACTCTACTCTATGCCACTCTACTCTATGCCACTCCACAACACTCTGCACTATGCCACTCCACTCTACAACACTCTGCACTATGCCACTCTATACCACTCTACTCTATGCCACTCCGCTGAGTTTTTTTGGAACTGTGGAGTGCGGAGTGGGAAAAACTCCACAAACTCCATGAGCGGAGCAACACTCTGCAACACTCTGCACCATGCCGCAACACTCTGCAACACTCTGCACCATGCCACAACACTCTGCAACACTCTGCAACACTCTGCAACACTCTGGACCATGCCACTCCACTCTGCACCACTCTGCACCATGCCACTCCACTCTACTCCACTCTGCACCATGCCGCTCCACTCTGCACCATGCCACCACTCTGCACCACTCTGCACCATGCCACTCCACTCTGCCACTCCACTCTGCACCATGCCGCACCACTCTACTCCACCCTACTCCACTCTGCACCATGCCACTCTGCAACACTCTGCAACACTCTGCAACACTCTGCAACACTCTGCACCATGCCACTCCAGTCTGCAACACTCTGCAACACTCCACTCTGCAACACTCTGCACCATGCCACTCCATTATGCACTACTCTGCACCATGCCACTCCACTCTGCACCATGCCGCACCACTCTGCACCATGCCGCACCACTCTACTCCACTCTGCACCATGCCACTCTGCAACACTCTGCAACACTCTGCACCATGCCACTCCACTCTGCACCATGCCACTCCACTCTGCACCATGCCACTCCACTCTGCACCATGCCACTCCACTCTGCACCATGCCACTCCACTCCACTCTGCAACACTCTGCAACACTCTGCAACACTCTGCACCATGCCACTCCACTCTGCACCACTCTGCACCAATCTGCACCATGCCACTCCACTCTGCACCATGCCACTCCACTCTGCACCATGCCACTCCACTCTGCACCACTCTGCACCACTCTACACCATGCCACTCCACTCTACTCCACTCTGCACCATGCCACTCCACTATGCACCACTCTGCACCATGCCGCTCCACTCTGCACCATGCCACTCCACTATGCACCACTCTGAACCATGCCGCTCCACTCTGCACCATGCCACTCCACTATGCACCACTCTGCACCATGCTGCTCCACTCTGCACCATGCCACTCCACTATGCACCACTCTGCACCACTCTGCACCATGCCACTCCACTCTGCACCATGCCGCACCACTCTGCACCATGCCACTCCACTCTACTCCACTCTGCACCATGGCACTCTACTCCACTCTGCACCATGCCACTCTACTCCACTCTGCACCATGCCACTCCACTCTACTCCACTCTGCACCATGCCACTCCACTCTACTCCACTCTGCACCATGCCACTCTGCAACACTCTGCACCATGCCACTCCACTCTGCACCATGCCACTCCACTCTGCACCATGCCACTCCACTCTACTCCACTCTGCACCATGCCACTCCACTCTGCACCATGCCACTCCACTCTACTCCACTCTGCACCATGCCACTCCACTCTACTCCACTCTGCACCATGCCACTCCACTCTACTCCACTCTGCACCATGCCACTCCACTCTACTCCACTCTGTACCATGCCACTCTGCAACACTCTGCACCATGCCACTCCACTCTGCACCATGCCACTCCACTCTGCACCATGCCACTCCACTCTGCACCATGCCACTCCACTCTGCACCATGCCACTCCACTCTGCACCATGCCACTCCACTCTGCACCATGCCACTCCACTCTGCACCATGCCACTCCACTCTGCACCATGCCACTCCACTCTGCACCATGCCACTCCACTCTGCACCATGCCACTCCACTCTACAACACTCTACAACACTCTACAACACTCTACAACACTCTACAACACTCTACAACACTCTACAACACTCTACAACACTCTGCACCATGCCACTCCACTCTACTTCACTCTGCACCATGCCACTCCACTCTGCACCACTCTGCACCAATCTGCACCATGCCACTCCACTCTGCACCATGCCACTCCACTCTACTCCACTCTGCACCATGCCACTCCACTCTGCACCACTTTGCACCATGCCACTCCACTCTGCACCACTCTGCACCATGCCACTCCACTCTGCACCACTCTGCACCATGCCACTCTACTCTGCACCACTCTGCACCACTCTGCACCATGCCACTCCACTCTGCACCATGCCACTCCACTCTGCACCATGCCACTCCACTCTACTCCACTCTGCACCACTTTGCACCATGCCACTCCACTCTGCACCACTCTGCACCACTCTACACCATGCCACTCCACTCTACTCCACTCTGCACCATGCCACTCCACTCTGCACCACTTTGCACCATGCCACTCCACTCTGCACCACTCTGCACCACTCTGCACCATGCCACTCCACTCTACTCCACTCTGCACCATGCCACTCCACTCTGCACCACTCTGCACCATGCCACTCCACTCTGCACCATGCCACTCCACTCTACTCTGCAACACTCTGCAACACTCTACTCCACTCTGCACCATGCCACTCCACTCTGCACCACTCTGCACCATGCCACTCCACTCTGCACCATGCCACTCCACTCTACTCTGCAACACTCTGCAACACTCTGCAACACTCTGCACCATGCCACTCCACTCTGCACCACTCTGCACCATGCCACTCCACTCTACTTCACTCTGCACCATGCCACTCCACTCTGCACCACTCTGCACCAATCTGCACCATGCCACTCCACTCTGCACCACTCTGCACCAATCTGCACCATGCCACTCCACTCTGCACCATGCCACTCCACTCTACTCCACTCTGCACCATGCCACTCCACTCTGCACCACTTTGCACCATGCCACTCCACTCTGCACCACTCTACACCATGCCACTCCACTCTGCACCATGCCACTCCACTCTGCACCACTCTACACCATGCCACTCCACTCTACTCCACTCTGCACCATGCCACTCCACTCTGCAACATTCTGCAACACTCCACTCTGCAACACTCCACTCTACTCCACTCTGCACCATGCCACTCCACTCTGCACCATGCCACTCCACTCTGCACCATGCCACTCCACTCTGCACCATGCCACTCCACTCTGCACCATGCCACTCCACTCTGCACCATGCCACTCCACTCTGCACCATGCCACTCCGCAACACTCTGCAACACTCTGCAACACTCTGCAACACTCTGCAACACTCTGCAACACTCTGCAACACTCTGCAACACTCTGCAACACTCTGCAACACTCTGCAACACTCTGCACCATGCCACTCCACTCTACTTCACTCTGCACCATGCCACACCGCTCTGCACCAATCTGCACCATGCCACTCCACTCTGCACCATGCCACTCCACTCTACTCCACTCTGCACCATGCCACTCCACTCTACTCCACTCTGCACCATGCCACTCCACTCTGCACCACTTTGCACCATGCCACTCCACTCTGCACCACTCTGCACCACTCTGCACCATGCCACTCCACTCTACTCCACTCTGCACCATGCCACTCCACTCTGCAACACTCTGCACCATGCCACTCTACTCTGCAACACTCTGCACCACTCTGCACCATTCCACTCCACTCTGCACCACTCTGCACCATGCCACTCCACTCTGCACCACTTTGCACCACTCTGCACCATGCCACTCCACTCTGCACCATTCCACTCCACTCTGCACCATGCCACTCCACTCTACTCCACAACACTCTGCACTATGCCACTCCACGCCACGCCACTGCACTCCACTCCACGCCACGCCACTCTACAACACTCTGCACTATGCAACTCTATGCCACTCCACTCTACAACACTCTGCACTATGCCACTCTAATTTATGCCACTCCACGCCACGCCACTCCACTCCACAACACTCAACTCCACAACATTCCACTCCACAACACTCTGCACTATGCCACTCTACTCCACTCCATGCCACTCCAATCCATGCCACTCCACTCCACAACACTCTGCACTATGCCACTCCATGCCGCTCCACTCCATGCCACTCCACGCCATGCCACTCTACTCTACTCCATGCCACTCCTCTCCATGCCACTCCACTCCACGCCACTCCACTCCACAACACTCTGCACTATGCCACTCTACTCCACTCCATGCCACTCCACTCCAGCGCCAAGACACCCCCGGGTATACGTGCGCTCTATAAATTACTGTAACATAACATAACATAACACTCCACAACACTCTGCACTATGCCACTCTACTCCATGAAACTCCACTCCATGCCACTCCACTCCATGCCACTCCACTCCATGCCACTCTGCATTATGCCGCACTATGCCACTCCCTCCATGCCACTCTGCTCTATGCCGCACTATGCCACTCCCTCCATGCCACTCTGCTCTATGCCGCACTATGCCACTCTACTCCATGCCACTCTACTCCATGCCACTCTACTCCATGCCACTCTGCACTCTGCCACACTATGCCACTCCACGCCACTCTGCACTATGCCACACTATGCCACTCTACCCCATGCCACTCTACCCCATGCCACTCTACTCCATGCCACTCTACTCCATGCCACTCTACTCCATGCCACTCTACTCCATGCCACTCTACTCCATGCCACTCTACTCCACGCCACTCCACTCCACGCCACTCCACTCCACGCCACTCCACTCCACGCCACTCTGCTGCACTATGCCACTCCACTCTATGCCACTCCACTCCATGCCACCCTGCACTATGCCACACTATGCCACGCCACTCTGCACTATGCCACACTATGCCACTCTACTCCATGCCACTCTGCACTATGCCACTCTACTCCATGCCATTCCACTCCATGCCACTCTGCACTCTGCCACGCCACTCTGCACTATGCTGCACTATGCCACTCTACTCCATGCCACTCTATGCCACTCCACTCCATGCCACTACACTCTACAACACTCTGCACTATGCCACTCTACTCTACTCCACTCCATGCCACTCCTCTCCATGCCACTCCACTCCACAACACTCTGCACTATGCCACTCTACTCCATGAAACTCCACGCCACTCCACTCCATGCCACTCCACTCCATGCCACTCTGCATTATGCTGCACTATGCCACTCCCTCCATGCCACTCTGCTCTATGCTGCACTATGCCACCCTACTCCATGCCACTCCACTCCATGCCACTCTGCACTATGCCACACTATGCCACTCCACTCCATGCCACTCTGCACTATGCCGCACTATGCCACTCTACTCCATGCCACTCCACGCCACTCCACGCCACTCCACACCACTCCACACCACTCCACACCACTCCACTCCACACCATGCCACTCTGCTGCACTATGCCACTCCACTCTATGCCACTCTGCACTATGCCACTCCGCACTATGCCGCACTATGCCATGCCACTCTGCACTATGCCACACTATGCCACTCTACTCCATGCCACTCTACTCCATGACACTCTACTCCATGACACTCTACTCCATGACACTCTGCACTCTCCCATGCCACTCTGCACTATGCTGCACTATGCCACTCTACTCCATGCCACTCTATGCCACTCTACTCCATGCCATGCCACTCTGCACTATGCCGCACTATGCCACTCTACTCCATGCCACTCCATGCCACTCTTCACTATGTCGCACTATGCCACTCCACTCCATTTCTCTCTGCACAATGCCGCACTATGCCACACCACTCCATGCCACTCTGCTCTATGGCACACTATGCCACTCTACTCCATGCCACTCCACTCCATGCAACTCTGCACTATGCCGCACTATGCCACTCCACTCCATGCCACTCTGCCACACTATGCCACTCCACTCCATGCCACTCTGCACTATGCCACTCTACTCCATGCCACTCTACGCCACTCCACTCCACTCCACTCCATCCAGGGGAGTTTTCAGAAACTGAGGTTAACCTAAGCATTCCTTTCATTACTTTTTTGCTCTCAATAATCTTAAACACTACTATATAAATAAAAAAAGTCTGGATTTGCCTACAATTTGTGTGGATGCACAAAATTTGCAAATTAGGATTTTGTTCATAAATTAAGATGAAACCAAAAGACAAAATATTTTTAGCACCGGGTGTTTGTCCGGTGCTGTAAAATCAGTGGACCTGGGTGGTGAACTTCACTCCGTTCGCGGCGTTTGTGGAGTTTTCTGCACACTGCACTCTATGCCACTCCACTCTACAACACTCTGCCACTCTATGCCACTCTACTCTATGCCACTCCACAACACTCTGCACTATGCCACTCCACTCTACAACACTCTGCACTATGCCACTCTATACCACTCTACTCTATGCCACTCCGCTGAGTTTTTTTGGAACTGTGGAGTGCGGAGTGGGAAAAACTCCACAAACTCCATGAGCGGAGCGGAATTTTAAGCCCAGACCTATTCTGAATAAACAAAATATTAATCTGTTTCTTAGACTAAGAATTGTGAATAGGTTTTAGAAAATCATATTTTGCACAGTACAAGGATTATACTCATAAGGATAAGATATGCTCATCTTTCCCATGCAGAACAAGGAGTGTGTGGTAGAGAGGCCATTCCTAGTATCGTTTGAGCAACCATTCTTTAAATTGGTATGTGAAAATTACATTAACCTATACATTACAGGATGAATCTTAACATCTCTCAATTACTTTTTGGAGACCAAACTAAAGTCACTTCACAGTGAGCAGTGTTCATGCTGTCGTCGTGCATGCAGAAGACATATCGGACCTCCTTGCCACAAATAACCACACTACCTAACCCTGAATCTTACCCTAATCCTGAATCTAATCCTAGCCCTGAACCTAAAGCTAGCTCTGAATCTTGCCAAAGCCAGGAGCCTAATTGCAGCCCTTGAGCCAACCCTTAGCCCTGAACTTAAGCCTTGGAATAACCTTGAATCTAACCCTTGTCCTTAATACATAATACTGATTTTACTGGTAACCTGATGATGAAACTATATTATGGCTTCGTCTTGACTATATTTCCCCCCCACCTTTTTTGCAACACTATTTTAGAATCAATATGTTGGTGGTAAATGCGTTTGTGCGTATGTTACTAACATCACTTCTGTATTCACCAAACTAGTACTGCTGGTAAACCGAGGCGTAACGCAGGGTCCTGCAGCCTTTGCGGAGCAGGAGGCTCTCAACCCTCTCAGGGTCTCCCCAACCCTTCAGGGGTGCCAATTCAGCACAAAGACAATGAATATTTGTGAGATATGGGAGAATTATGTACGAGATGACAGCCTGTCTGCTAAAACAAAAGAACAGCCTCTTCACAGTGATTGCCATTTGACCTTCAAAGGCGGTGTCCCCTTTGAAGCTCGTCATTTTGGGCTCACACCCACTCTGGCCATCCTGCCAGGAGGACGACGCACCGGTTCCCTAGGCAGGTCCTTTGTTCCTCTTCCTGCGAGCCCTTCACACCTCTTTACATAAAAACAGAATCTGTCTAGAGGACAACAGCTATTTGCAGCAGAAAATGGTTATGGACAACTTTGGGCAACAAAGTGGTAACTTTCTAAATTTGCCATTTGCGAACTAGCGACATTAATTTCGACTTGAGCAACAACATGGGATTAATGCACTTCTTCTTTCGATACCATGGAAGTACAATATTTAGTTGTAGCATTTGGAAGTTAGCGCTCCAGAATTATCCGCATGAAACTCCATACTCGCCAAGAGGGCCAGTAGCCTCTCCACAGTAAAAATAACAATGCATGGTGTTTACTGTCAGGACATGTAAAAACACAACCCATGTCTTTCTTTCTAATATGAGCCACCCAGTCTTAGGGCTAATTAACCCTGCACTAGGGATAACATATATATTAAAAGGAAGTTTGGGGCTTTGCACACTTGTGGTGGCACAATCAGTGCAGCAACTATGATGGACACTTAGCTTACAGGCCCTGGGTACATCCATAGTATTATATACTATGGATTTATACTAAGTTACCTCATGTCATTTGGGGATAAGTCAATTAAATGTATCAGACCACATGCACTAAGGCCTCGTCAGCAGGATCCAGGGCACTACAGAGTCATTACTCCAGTACCTAGCAGTCAAACAATTGGGGGGAAAAGGTGGGGGTAAAGCTGAAAAAATGTAGTCTCACAGAAGCAACTGCATAACAGACAATATGACACGTCTGTCTGGGATGTATGTGAAGTGTTCTGTCTAATGCATTATAATGGATCTATATGTGTGATGAATTTTGTTGGGAAGTACTGTTAGGAGTGGAATAACGGAAGGTTATAAGGCATATTTGTGCTTTGCTGTTTGGTTGTGCCACTAAGTGCCATGTCCCATGGGTACACCCCATAAAAGGGACGGCATTCCAGAAGAGAAGTGCTTGTAAAGTCACAACTACTGTGAGAAAATCCTGTTCACAAATATATCAGCCATCATGACAAGTGCTGGTATTGTCCATTACTGTTATATAACACCAGTTGTGAAGTGCAAGAGCTGTCCCTCCTACGAAGACCAGTCCTAATGAGTGAGTGCAGTATCAGTAGTTAAACATGTGTGGTGCTGGACTTACTATTTCTCTTTTAGTAGTAGTAACTCACCTTACACTTGTAAATTTGGCTCCTCTCCCTTCTTTGGGAAGTGAAGACATATAGGACTACCCTTTAGAGTAGCTTTACACTCAGATTTAGTGAATAACCAAAAGTTCTAACTCAAAAGTGAAAAAGTAAATTACATGTGTTATTTACCTTTGTGAATAACCCTGTTAAAGTTTTTGACTCCCCAAACTGATATCCATGACCGATTGTCCTCCTATAGTAATATATCTTTGTCTTGTCTGTATCTCCCAGTGGTGGCCGGCATGGCTCACGGGAGGCGGGGCGGGGTGGGCGTGTGGGGCGGTCGCAGGTCGTAATGTAATCTTAAAAATAAAATAAACATTTACCTTGCCGCCGGGTCCTGTGTCTCTGCTCCTGCTCTCCTGCGTCCAACTCCGGGAACAGGAAGCACAGCTGGACTCCCCTGACTAATCACAGATTGGTCTGAGCGCCGTGACATGGCGCTCAGCCAGGGGCTGGAGAGGTGGGCATGTTCTCCAAGCAGGATGTAATGCAGCCTGCTTGGAGAACAGGGAAAGTGTGCATGACTGTTTTGGGCGGCCCGAGAGGGCCGGCCAAACACTCATTGCCACTTAGGAGGGTTCTACCGCTCCTCACCTGTTCTGCAGCCCCACCCCCTCACGCAAAGCTGCCACAGCAGGAGGACAAAATAAAATGATAACATTACGTTATCATTTTATTTTTTCCTTTCTTTAACTGCTGCAGAGCAGTGGGGTGACGCTCCTCCGCCTTAGCAAAGGAGCTGCCACTGGTATCTGCTGTGGTAGAGCTGGCAGTGGAATGGTACATAATGGCGGAGAGTCTGGAATGTATGGTTTGTTCTGGAGTCTGTGCAAGTCTGATGTGTGCGTGAGATTAAATGGTAGGAAATTCTGGGTGACAGTTGATGGTCAGACTTACCAGGGAAACAGCCTTCCTCATTTTGTGCTGTAACTTCTTCGATTAACTCCAGGAAAGTCTTAACGCATACCTCTATCTTTTTTCGGACCTCGCTACATCTCCCTCTTCCATTGCTCTATCCTACGGCCATATCTCATAGTTTTCACTGATACAGTGTCCCTGTGTTAGTGCTAATTTCTTTCGGTGCCTATATTTGTGTCTCCCTATATCATAGTCAATGTAAGCCTGTCTCATTAGCAGTGAATGTCCATTTCAGTGTGCTTTCCTGCTTTTACCGTACCATTTTTGCTTTCTGTGTCTATATCTCCCCATGTCACTGCCTCATGACTTGTCCTCCCATAGTGTTCATTCTGTGTCTCCCTGTCCAATGCCCGTGGCAGTGAGTACTCAAGTCTGTTTCTTCTTGTGCCTATCTGATTTTTTTTTCATACATTTTTTTCCCCCATGTCTACTCGAGTCCAAGCATCCTATATTAATCTCTCTTTTTATCTGTGTATTTCTGTCTTCCTACATCTGTCCGTTTCCATATCTTCCCATGTCTACCTTCCACTGTCTCTCGTTGTCAGTCTTCCCCTGTGTCCATGACGTCACATGTGTCTATCTCCAATGGCTGATTGCAAAACATCAGCAAAATTAAAGTCAGCGGTAAATAGAGCAGACCTATAATTTCCAGGAACTGCGGGACAATGTACAGGGAAGAATTTTATTTAGAAGGAGCTTCCCAAACACGAGGTGCCGTACACGGAAAAATGCATGCAGCACCAGTAGAGAGATTTACAGATACAAGGATATGATAGGAACTTGTAGAATATAGAGGCAGTCAAGAGTGGAGATCAAGCGACTTCCTCAAATGTGCAAAAAAAAATTATTTAGCGCAGGAGACACTGTTAAAACTGAAGTGTCAAGTGCCAAACTGTTACTTTAAATTCTTCTAAGAAAATTCATAATTCATTCTTTCTTCACCTGCTATACTTTCAGCTATGAATGCTCATTTGTATATAAACTATCTAAAGACATATAGAAATGCAAAATAAATCGTTTTTTGTGCTAAATCTTTACTTACGCCACGCTTGTGAACACTCACCTTTCTTGTAGCACTCTGATTTAGGTTTATCAAGTTCAGATTGCTCGTCATTGTGCCCGTCATTACATCATTAAACATTTTAAAACTTAAAGCGACTTAGTGTAAAATTAGAATTTTGATAAGAGCAGCTTGCAACATCAAAGCATTTTGCATGTGGAGAAAGCACTAAAATTTGAGGATTGTGTTTTGGAACTAAACTGAAAATAGCCATCACAAGTTGTTGTATATGTAGCTATACCTTGCTTTACTTGGACATTTGAGAGTCAAAGTTCTGAGCAAGTTAGTTTTTCACAGAAAAGCATGTTGCAAACATATATGCCGTACTTAATTCAAGGCTATAACCTTTACCTAAAAGCCAGTGTTTTATATGCTAAACTCGTGTGCAGACAGCTTCGTGTGACAACACACCAGCCCCTGGATCTCTTCCCTCCCAACTAGAGCCTGCTGCCTGCTGCAGGTGTTTCCCGGGAAGGCGCTCACTGCTGGCGAAGTCAAGCTCACGGCCCTTTGTTATGCTGATCCTGGGGTAGAGGCATTCACACCTCTCCTCGGCCATAGTCATGACAACGGAGGCCAGGGCGAGGCTCTCGACTTGCATATCAACAGGTACACTTGGAGGGCTGCAAACAGGATACAACGGCCTGCATGTTTCAGGTTGCAGAGTTAGCCAAGGCAGAGCAGGAACTTTCATTCCCAGAAAAGAGGAAATAGACATTTCCTAACCTTAATCGCTTGACTTGGAAACCCAGTTAAAAAATCGACTACCATCTGCCAGCCACGTTTACGAATATAATAGAATTCACCTAACAAAATTAATTGCATATCCCTAGTGAAAGAAACATCTTTCCTATAAAGTCTGTAAACAGTTGCTCAAAAACAAACCGATTTAAACTCATGCATTAACGGTAGGTTGTTTTTGAAATTCACACATGTAAGCTACTTTGTATGAGTTTGAACCTTTAACTTGATTTAAGATTAGCGCACAAACGCATCTGAAACTTTTATCTTTCCTTTTTCTGTACA
Source organism: Triturus cristatus (assembly GCF_964204655.1). NCBI lineage: Eukaryota > Metazoa > Chordata > Amphibia > Caudata > Salamandridae > Triturus > Triturus cristatus. The sequence continues at coordinate 274 of NW_028188336.1, read as the reverse complement.
ACTACAGGCCCACAAGCACCAGAATAAAAAAAATAAAAAAACAACAAATACAAGCAAAGCAATAGGTCTCCTCTTTTGGGGCAAAAAACCTAGTGGTATGATGTGTGCGCCCAAATCACCACACGTGCATTTATGCATCATGACGCTATGGCAGCCCCAACGTGATGATGTATGTGTGTGCATGTGTCACAACGCATGCATAAGCAATTTCTTTTTTAATTTTCCATTCATGGTTGGCAGATTTGCACCATGGAGCGGTACATTTTTAAAAAGT